>NC_029788.2:111266711-111269313 GCF_000816755.2 Arachis ipaensis
ATTAATATAAGTATAAAATAATATTTAGTATTTTTTTGGTGCTCAATAATAATTTTAAAATATGTAATTTTATTATTTACTTAATTATCATACATGCCAAGTATTTAATAATTTTTTATGTTCAATAATTACTTTTGAAAATCACTTTGCCGTCAAACGAATTTTTATTGAAATTTTTTTACTATCATTAATTAATTAATTGCTAAAGCTCAATGAAAATATTCGAAACAATGACTGTTTAATAATTAAGTGATTACCAAAAATATTTTTAAATACTTTTTTTATAGTTATTGATTGTTAAGAATATTAAACACTTTTTTTTAATTATATTTTAATTTTTTATACCATTTTTACGTATTAATTGTTTAAAAAATTTGAAAAACTACATACTTTTTATTTTTTTTCAATAAAAATTGAATAAAAGATAATTTTTAAAGAATGCATCGTTGCATTGAATTAATTATTTTTTACGCTAATAACTGTCAATATTGTTATGTTTTATTTGTGTTCCAACATCCAATGAATATATTAACCTGACGAAAATGACCAAAAGAATGGGTACCACTTAATGCATTAATTGTAACTCACAATGCTCAAAACTTTTAGTAGTTGCTTTAGTTGTATCTAACAGCACCAACATCTGATCAATTAGTTAAAGGAGATACGTGTAAAGCTGCAAATGATTGAACCCAAAAAATACAATTTTAAAAAGAAAAAAACGCTGTCCAAATGCATGCATTATTATTCCTTTTACAAAGACATTGATCCTCGAGGGAGTGGTTTAAACTTGGCTTTAGTGGAACATGAAGTTCATTTCATATTCATATGTATTGTAGCTTGATTTTGAGGGTCCACCTTGCTGCAACACAAGTGACATAAAAAAAAACTAGATGACATAGAACTATATTAGGTTAGTTTGCTTACATAGAAATTTCCCTAACCCGCGTGACGGTTCATCTTTGTCACCTGCTCCTCATTGAAAGTATATTATATTATTTTCATGATTTTTTTTACAGTGAAATAGAAAGAAAAATGAATATCGTAACTAAATTTTTTTAAAGGTAAAAATTTACATTAAATTGTCTTGATATAAAATTGATATCGATAAATTTAACTAAATTATTATTTAATAGTTTTTAATTATCAATCTTACGTAAAATATTTTTTTTAAAAGTATGCATTACATATGATTTTTTTCTATTGTTAGAAAGATAATCTTTATTTTTTGATTGAAAAACATTTGTTACTATAACATAATCATATTTTCATTATACCAATTAAGTAAGATTTAAAAAAAAAAATAGTGAGCATAGATTTTGGAAAATTGTTTATCTAAATAACTGATTTTGATATATATTATATAATCATACCAAAGTGAACGAAATGTATATTTTAAACTTTTTATGTAGGATTCATAGTATACATTTTTGTTATTTTTATAATTGCTAGTATAATTAACAAAATTAATTATATATTTACACATATATTTTTGTACGATTTTGGTCTCTAAGGTAGGGGTTGAAAATTTTTTTTATTCCCGACCTTTTTTTTTTGCTACAAAATGGTCCTGAAGGTTTAACTTAATTTTAAAATCGTCTTTCGGACGAAAATGTCCTTCCCCTTTTTTCCTAAAATAATCGATTCTTCTTCTCAATCACAGCAATACCAGTACCAGTTCTTCACCTCAATCACAACTATATCTCTTCTTTTTCTTCTTCTTCAATTAAAATTTCAACGAAATTTCAACTACAAATTTTAACAACAGCAACATAATTTCAACAGCAACAACAAAATTTCAAATAACGAATATAAAAAAATCAAAATAGAGAAGAACACAACAGCAACAAAATTTCAACATATCAAAAAATTAAAATAGAAAAACAGAAAAAAGAAATAGAATCAGAAGCAAAGCAAACACAGAAAAATAGAAAAAGAAAACCAATGGAATGAATACCCATAATGGAATCAGAGTAAACAACAAGAGTGTGATTAACAAAATCAGAATTAGAACAAAAGCAGAATAATCAAGTTAATCTGAATCAGAATTGGAATCCAGTGGCGAGAAGCAACGAGGAGCAGCGGCAACGTGCGACGAGCAGCGGCGAGCTAGCGAGGAAAAGGGCAGCGGCGAGATCCAGGACGCAAAGTAGCGGAAGAGCTTCGGCGACGGCATTGGGTTCAACGGACGGCAGCTGGCACGATGGCCGCGACACTCCTCCTTTACCCTCAGCTCGCGCATCCTTTTCTCTCTCTCTCTTCGCAGTCAGCGTCACGGTAGCGGATCTAGCGATGACAAAGCAGCTCAAAATGACTATGACGACCCGGCTCAACGGCGGCGACGAGCGTAGTGCGACGGTGGCCTCCCTTCCCCCTCGCGTGATTCCCTTCCCTACCTTGGCACCTTTCCTTCTCCTCTCCTCTCTAGCCGTTAGTGTGAGTGAGATCTGGAACCCCTCCCCTCTCTTATTAGTGTGACTGAATGACGAGGAACGATAGCGACGGCGGCGGCAAGGAGCAGCGGCGCTTCCCCTCCCCTCTTCCACCTTCCCTTCCCTGTACAACACCCCCCAACAAAGCATGATTCCCTCCCCCTCCCCCTTAA
>NC_029788.2:111269363-111285525 GCF_000816755.2 Arachis ipaensis
TTTCTCTTTTTTTTTTTAGTTAAGGGTATTTTCGGAATAAAAATTACAAATTAGTAAAAATGACGATTTTAAAATTAAGTTAAATCTTTGGGATCATTTTGTAGCAAAAAAAAAAGTTAAGGACAAAAAAAATTTTCAGTCCCTATTTTAGGGACCAAAATCGTACTTAACCCTAAAATAAAATAAAAACTAGGTTTATTTCTAACTAATACGTACCGGATGATATCGAAAGTTGTATTTCTACATAACCTTCAAATAATATTTGTGTTTGTTAGAAAAGTTAAACTTAATTTGCTTATATTATTACTGCTTGAATTATCTTTTAAGATAATAAGTTATACGCTAAAACTAATATAGGTTAAGATGGTTTTTCAAATATATTAGTACTATGATAGATATATTGTTTGAGCTATGTAAATTATTAAAATTTTAAGTTTGAGCAACGGATCATTAAAATTTTAATATAGTTTTCTTTATTTTCGGTTAAATAATTTGTGGACTTATTACATCATTTTAATATATTAATTTATAATTTTATTTTTTAAAAAAATTCAAACACACTAATTTTTATTTAACATTAATAAAAGTAAATATCGATATAATGGGAATGTGGAGCTTCACTCAAAAATATAAAGTTACTAATCAATTTGGGTTAGTCGAGTAATCAGTTATCATTCGTCTACTTGAGCAAATATCAAATGCATGTTTAAATTCCAACTTGTATATGTGACTGTTAGTCGAATAAAATAAATTATAAATTGAAGATGGTGCAATAATCAGCGTCAAAAATTGTACACGGTAAGTCTTGTCGAGCATGATGAGTTTTTGTCAAAGTAAGGTGGACGATATAGAAAAAAGACATTTGGTTTGATGAGTTTTATCTAAGTGAAATAGAGAAGTTAAAACAGTGTTAGCATCGATGGTCAAGATAATTAAAGGCGGTTACACAACACATGTATCTGATAAGAATAGTTACTTTTTAAGTTTTGCATATGGAGCATGTGATAAAATTTGATTTGTTGAGGAAGTCTATAAATATACAAGATTTATAAGAATGGTTATTGATGGCAATGCCGAAGATGACTATGGATTGAATTTTGTACTTGCTATTTAGTTTTCTTTTGTTCTGTTATTACTCCACTCTATTATGTTGAGCTCCTTTACTTAAGAAAAAAAAGGTTGGAATTCGATTTCAGATAATACTCTCGCATACTCACATCCCAGTAACTTTTTGAGTTTGCCAACAACTTTTTTTTTGTAGGATTCCTTTCATATTTTTATTTTTCATTTAAATTTTCTGTAATTTCCTTTTCAGTAAGTTATTTTCTTTTTGCAATGTACTTTTTTCTTTTCTTTCAAATTTCAGATTAGCCATTTTAATTTCAAAGTATTTTGACTTTGTCAAAGTTTACAATTTATTTCTTTTATTTTCAAGTTCTTACTTTTCTTCAATTTCTTTTCTTTTCAATTCAAGCATTTAAATTTATACATTTCTCTTTTTTCTTGGTCTTGTTCAAAGAAGGATCTTTGATGCATATTTAAAAACTGGCACTCGCAAAGAGTAGGTTTCGCTCCCATATAGTATATATCGAACTAACCAAAGATTTGCTAAAAATTTGCATAACAAATTGGCACACTTGATGGGACAGTTTTAACAAAGTGTGTCAAAAGATTCATTGATTTTTTTTGTTATATTTTAGTTTATGCAATTTCGAAGTCGCAGGGTCATAAATATGACTGATAAAATTTTGAATAGCAATATTGGGTCATCTTCAAATAATAATATCCCTATAATAATTGTACAAACTTCTGCAGAATTAACACCACACACAGAAAGGAGTATTCAAAATCAAGGCAATAGTTCTGGAGACAATACTGTGGTCAATAATCCTTCTGCATGAAATAATGGGCGAAATCCATGTCCACGAATTAATTCAACACAAACACAACTTCCAATAACTGCAAGATGGCCTCCTTTTGTCCTTCCTCTAAGTTATACTCCACCTATGAGTGATTACATATCTCTAATTAGATTTGGTAGTGCACTAGCTAGCAGTGGTTAATAATCAACCACATCTACAGAATCATGAGTTTGCTCGAGATTATCAAGTGAGATCAACATCGAATTATTATAGTTTGATGGCTGCATTTCGACAGTATGTCAATGAAAGTCATCATGACTTGGTCAATCTATTGACTCAACAGATACTACTATCTTGAATTCCACGATGGTTATCATGAGACAAAATTCGAGCATTTGGCTAGGCAAGTTGAACAAATCGCTCGAATTGTTGATTATGATGAGGGTGATCGTCAAAATTTAGGAATGAATCCCAAGGACCTAAGAAATAATCCTAGAGATATGAATGACAATGTGAATTTAGATGGGAATGTTCATCATGTAGTTCAACGCGATAAAAATGATAATGATGTATTGGATAAGATTTGTGTTAATCAGCGAGGGAAATGTTATCAAATAACTAGGATTGTCGAGAATGTTCTTAATAGGGTTGGTAATAATGTAGATTTTATGAATCGACCATATTTTATTTCCGCATTCCCTGCTGTTGTGCAAACGGCAGAAGTGTTAAGAGGAGTGAAAAACCCTAAAATAGTAACATTACAGGAGAAGTTGGAGAGTCTACTACTGAGAATATTGCTCGATATGTGGTTGAGTTAGAAAATTTGGCAAATGATGAAAATTTGAACATGAATTTTTTTTCTTTTTCATTAATGAAGAATGCTTTTAGTTAGTTTTCGAATTTAAAACCTAACTCGATTGTCATTTGGGCACAATTGAAAAGTGCTTTTCATGCTCAATTTTATAGGGGAAGTTAAATGTAACAATTACTGATTTGGTTGCTTTGAAGCATGATGATGGTGAATCACTCAATGATTTTATGATTTGATTTAAAAACGCTCGAAGTTGATGCTATGTTTCTCTTCCCAAAAGTGAGGTAGTAAAGATAGCAACTATGGGTTTAAGTTTTTACATGTATAAACAATTTCTTAATGTACATATACCTAATTTGGCTCACTTGGCAGAAAGAGTTAGACAAGTATAAATTCTTCGAAAAGGAAAAGAGATGTTTAAAAGTGAGAAAAAGTTTAAGAAGTCTTTTTCTCGAAAAGAGAAAGTTTCGTATATCAAAATGGGATCTTCTAGTGAAGAATCTAATTTTGAATTTTTTGAAGTCGATTCAGCTGAACTAAAGAAAGGACCACCTTATGTTTGTTCTTCACTTAAGAAAATTGCAAATGTTGAAAAGTTCAATGATGTGAAGTATAAAAATAGAAAAAAGTATAGTTTCGATATTTCAAATTCAGAACAAATATTTGATGTGTTGCTTAATGATAAATAATCGATTTTACTAGAAGGAAAATCATTGCTTTCAATTAAAGATTTGAAAGGAAAACCTTATTGTAAGTTTCATCAAACAACTAGTCATTCGACTAATAATTGTATCCGTTTCAGAGATTTTATTCAAGAAGTGATTATGGAAGGAAGATTGAAGTTTGATAATGGAAAAAAAAAAAGAGATGAAGGTTGATACTGATCCCTTCGATGCTAAAGCAAAATTGCTGAACCCTATTTCATAGGAATAAACATGGCTGGTTTTACTTCCTTCGAGTTTAATTCAGTCTTGGGGGATTTTGACGGGAATGTTTAAAAAGTGTACCTAAGAGTGGGTGAAAGATTGTTAGAATTTCTAATGCATCAAAAATTAAAGGATCGATATGTTTCTTTATGCCCTCGATGTAATGTTGTATTTGATGCAGAAGTTGCAGCTATTTTCGAGAAAGAAAGGATAAAAAAAGAATTGGCTCATAAAGAAGAGCAGGTCCGTCAAAGGCATTCGTCTCGACATCAAGAAGGGTAGAGTTCTCGAGGTCATCAAGAGAATTATTCTCCTTCGTTTAATCGTTCTCAACACTTAGGGTTCAATGGATTAGGAATCGTCATGAGTTCCGCAATGGAGAAGTGCAAGAGTATCGACAGTGCCAAGCTCAAAGGGGCTATCGAGGATTCAATCGGGGTCGTTACCCATATCCTCGAGGAAGTTCAAGAGAAAATCGAGGTGGAAGATACTTTCGATAAGTGGCATCTGAGAAGCCATCTACTTTGTGGATAAGGGGGCAACATCTTCTGTCCATACAAGGGTTGTTTTTCCATCAGATGGGAAAACTTATCCAAAGGGAATACCTTCTCCAGCAAAAGAAGGTAAAGGGAAAGCTATCAAACTTGATCCTATTAAATCTAATGAGAAAGATGCTGATCTCGATGATGAATATTTTGATGAAGGTGATGAAGAGATGGTTAGCACAATCTCCATTATTCCTACAAAGTATTTAGGAGAATATGAGGAAAATTCGAATGATGATTATTATTCAGAAGATAAAGAAGCTTTTGCTTTCATTTGTGAGAATGAAAAGGTAGGTTGTTTCAAAGGTCTATAGAAAAGCAAAAGTCACACCTTCGACCATTGCACATTAGCGCTACAATGAGCGGCATATGTGTTAACAAAGTCTTGGTCGATGGAAGAACGACGATTAGTTTATTACCAGAAAGGATATTAAACATGGTTGGGAAAGCTTTCAACGATCTGATTCCTACTAATATTTTGGTAATAGACTACAGTGGAGTTTTGACGCCAGCAAAGGGTTTGGTTACTCTTCGAGTTTAGGTTGGTTATTCATCTCGAACCACTGAATTTGTAATGGTTTCTTCAAAGGTCAGTTATAATTCATTGCTAGGCCGAGATTAGATTCATGGTGTTGGGGCTATACCGCATCCTTCTTTGAATTGATGAAGGAAAATCTGAAGTAATAAAGGCAGATGAAAGTCTTTATGTTGAGCAAATGCATGTCGATTTTAAAGTGTATAATGATAAGCTAAAATCTCTTTATGTCGACAGGATGCTCAATTTTATGGAGGTTGTTTTTTTACTTCAGAGGTGCTGAATGTGAAGCTTCGACATTCAAAGCTCGACTATACTCCTACAAGGTATAGCTTTTATGATTAAATAGTTCGATTGTGTTTTGAAATGGCTGCTGATCAAGCCATCAAGATGTGTCGAGCTATTTACTTTCTTTAAAAAAATTACTTAAGTAGTTTTGATTCTGTAGCATATTTTTCCATTCCTAGCGATGATTCTTCTGATAAAGTTGAGTCAAATAGGGATTTAAATTTAGCAATGTGTCATTCAATTTCTAGCACAGTTTCGATTCCTAAATAAATGAGGAGTTTCTAATAGAGTTGATTAAACTTTTGATTGAATACAAAGATTGTTTTGCTTTAGATTACGTTGAGATGCCTAGTCTTGATCGATCTTTGGTGGAGTATCTATTACCACTAAATTCATTTTCTCGACCAGTGAAGCAAGCTCCAAGGCATTTTGCAACTAAAATAAATATTATGGTAAAAGAAGAAATTGAGCATTTGATCTAGGCTAAAATTATCCAGACTGCTCGATACATTGATTGGGTATCGAATGTTGTTCCTGTAATGAAGAAAAATTGAAAGTTACAAGTGTGTAATGATTTTCGAGACCTAAACAATGTAACTCCTAAAGATGAGTATTTTATGCCTATAGCAGATATGTTAATCGATTCTGCTGCTGGAAATAAAATTTTAAATTATATGGATGGTTATTCTGGTTATAATAAGATCTTTATTTCTAAGGCTGATGTATCAAAAGCATCTTTTCGATGCCCTGGTGCTTTGGGTATTTATGAGTGGGTTATAATAACTTTCGGTTTGAAGAATGCGGGCCGGGAGAAACATACCAACGAGTAATGAATACAATTTTTTATAAATATATTAGAAAATTTATGGAGGTCTATATCAGTGATGTTATAGTTAATTCAAATGATGTTGATCAACATCTTGAAAATTTACGAAAGGCTTTTAATATAATGCGTCGAAAAGGTTAGAAAATGAACCCTTTAACGTGTGCTTTTAGAGTGTCGGCTGGAAATTTTTTGGGTTTTGTAATTTAGAGAAAGGGAATTTCAATTGACCAAAATAAAGCTAAATCCATTTTGGAATTACCACCTCCAAAATCGAAGAAGGAAATCAAATCCTTTTTGAGAAAAGTGAATTTTTTACGACGGTTTATTTCGAATTATCTGGTCGAACTTGAATATTTTCTTCTTTGGTGAAATAGAGAAATGCATCACAATATGTTTGGATCCAAAAGCATCAAGAAGTTTTTGAATCGATAAAAACTTGTCTTTCTAATACACCAATTATGGCTAAGATTTGACCTTATAAGCTGTTAAGATTATATATTGTAGCTTCAATGAATACAATTAGGTGTATGCTTGCTCAAGATGATAATAATGGTAATGAAAAAGCAATTTATTATTTGAGTAGGGTTCTTTCTGATATCGAGACAAGATATTCTCCTATCGAAAAGTTGTGTTTATCGCTTTATTATGCTTGTACTAAGCTTAAGTGTTACATGATTGCGAAGATTATTCAAGACAAATTGATCTTGTCAAATATATCTTGTCTTACCCAGTTTTACATTTTTGAATAGGCAAGTGGATACTTGCTTTGACTGAGTTTGATCTGCAGTATGTTCCTGCTAAGGCTGTTAAAGGTCAAGACATTACAGATCTCTTGGTTGATAAACCAGATGATCTTCATCACTAAGGGCAAATCAAGAAGTGAGTATTGTTGAAGTTGAACTTTGGAAGTTATATTTGATGGTTTGAAACACAAAAATGGTGCTGGTATTGGAATTTTGATTATAATTCCAGATGGAATTCCATCGAAATTTCTCTTTGAGTTAAAATATCCATGTTCGAATAATGTGGTTGAGTATGGGGCTTTAATATTAGGACTAGAGATATTGATTAGTAAAGGGGCACAGGATGTTCAGATTTTTGGTGATTCTCAATTGGTGTTAAAACAGCTTTCCAAAGAATTTAAGTTTACAAATGAAGTATTGCAAAAATATTTATCGATGGCATGAGAACTATTGGTGTCATTTCGAAATGTAATATTAACACATATTCCGAGGATTCAGAATGAAAAAATAAATGAATTGGCTCAAATTGCTTCAAAGTATAAAATTTTTTCTAAGACGTTAGAGAAATTGATAAAGGTAAAGCAAATTCTTGTCCTTATCGAAGAAAGAGAAATTTTGGTAATTGATGAATGAGATGATGATGATTGGAGAAAACCAGTTACTGAGTATTTAAAGAATTTCAATATTCGGGTTGATCAAAAAATCATATTAAGAGCAATGAATGTCGTAGTAATAGGTGGTGAGTTGTACAAAAAAGGTGTTGAAGGAAGTCTTATGAGATGTTTGAGCAAACCTGAATAAGTAATTAATCTTGGTGAAGTTCATGAAGGCATCAAGCAGGAGAAAGAGTGAAATGGGTGCTTCGACGTGATCGAGTGTTTTTGCCAACATTGATTAAAGATTGTATAGAATACGTGAAAGCGTGACAAGAATGTTAGAAACATGGTGTAATACAACAAATACCTGCTTCTAAATTACATTTGATTATAAAACATTGGTCATTTAGAGGTTGGGCTTTGGATTTGATTAGAATGATTTATCCTTTATCATCAAAAAATCATAAGTTCATTTTGGTAGCGATTGATTATTTTATGAAGTAGGTTGAAGCTGTTCCTCTGATAGAAGTTTGTCAAAATAAAATTATTGATTTCATCGAGGAACATGTAATTCATCGTTTTGGAATTTCTCAAACTTTGAGTACTAATTAAGGTACCATGTTTATTGGCCAACGTATTAAGAATTTTGCAACACCAAAAAATATAACTATGGTGACTTCGACCCCGTATTATGCACAGACAAATGGCCAAGTTGAGACTGCAAATAAAATTTTAATTAATTTAATTAAGAAGTAAATTGGTCAAAAATATCGTACTTGGCATGAGATATTAAGCTAAGTTTTATGAGCTTATCGAAATTCATTAAGAGGCTCGACAAATACATCTCCTTATAAATTGGTTTATGGCCATGATGCGATGCTACCTTTGGAAATCAATATTAACAATTTAACATTATGAGAGTGATGAGGGAAGATAAGTTGCAAATCGAAAATGATTGGAATGCAATGTTTGATGAATTAAATGATTTAGATAGTGAGCGTGTTTTGACACTTAATAATCTTATTCATTAAAAAGAGAGTATAACTCGTATTTATAATCGACGAGTGAAAGGAAAAATATTTTGCATTGGTGAGTTAGTCTTAAAGGCTATTTTACCATTAGATACAAAATTGAGTGTTTATGAAAAGTAGTCCCCTAATTGGGAGGGACCTTTTCAAGTGATCAATCTATATTCGAGGAATGCCTATAAAATTAAACATATAGATACTGGTATCAAGGTCAAATCGATTAATGAAAAGTATTTGAAATGATATCGATATTTAGAAAATAGTACTTGACATCAAAGGTAAAGTAATAAAATTAAAGTTCCAAAATATCGAAGTTATAAGAAGTGAGTAAAAGAAAATTACAAAAGAACTTAGCATTCTAAGCCTTCAAAGATAAGGTTCTAATAATTCTTCCAAGTCAAGTCGAAAATACACTCTCTCTTCGTCATAAAAAATGTAGATTCCAATTTCCTCATGCTCTTCAAGTTATATCTTCTCATATTTTTTTCTAATTTCAGCTCGAGTGTTTTCTATCTCACATAGTTCTTGAAACAAGTCTTTCTTCCTCTTTTCAGCATTTAGGTATGGGCTTTCCAGCAAAGCTTCTTCTTTACAAATTTTAGCAAGTTCTCTTTCGAGTTATTCTCTGCGTCAAGCTAGTTGTTCTCCAGCCCTGACGGCATGAGCAACATTTATTTCATACTTCTTGTAAGTTTTTTGTGTTGATGCAAAAGAAGTTTCAAGTTGCGTAGATTCTGTTTTGATTTCTGCCATATTTTTCTTGAAGTTGGTGAGCTTGTTGTGGGAAATGATAAATTGTTGACAATTTTCTCGACTTTTTTCACCACTTCGGAGAAGCTGAAAGGAACTCGATATTGAAGAGAAACACTCAGAATATCAGAGAATATAGAGTTTAAGTCATCTCGATTTACCCATTCATCAATAGTATGCTTCAGAAGTTGAAGAAGGGCTTTTAGCCCTTCGATAGCATTAGGAGTTAGTTCTTTAGGGAGCCCATGTCATGGTGATTCCTCAGTTGCCGGAACTGCAGATGGAATTTTATTTTGTGAGAAATATTGGACATGACAGAAAGGAGCTTGTCTAAATTATCTTCTAGTGGACTAGAGATTGTGGTCGATGGAGGTTGATAACTTGTTTGAGGCTGATTAGAAGCATGTTTAGCTTGATTGTCAGGATTGGGTGTAGTATTGGTTTCTGGACTGGTATAAGAAATGGTTTTGCCCATTTTGTTATCTTTTTCAATTGGGTTATCTTCTTTAGAATGAGAAGAAATGAGGGAGAGATCGACATCGATTCTTTGAATAGAAAGTTCTTCCGTGACTTGGACTTTTGGGAGATATTCTTGATTTTGTTCATTTGAAGAATTTCCCTCTTCGACAAGCTAAATGGCTTCTTCGACAGGCTGGATGACTTCTTTAGGATGTTCAGTTTGTTCATAAGGCTGTTGGTTTTCTTACTCAATCTGCAGGCAATGTGATATCAAATGGCCACTTGACGAAGAATTCGAAGAATTTCCTTCTTTTTCATTGATAGGAGCTTTTGTTGTCGAAACCAATGATGGATTCTAAGGAAGTATCTCGATCTGAAATAGTTTAGCTTCAAAATTCAATTTTAGTTTTAGTTCACTGTTATAGCTATTTTTAAAAAAAAAATTGATAGCTCACCTCTATTTCTTGGGGTTGAGTGTGGGATGAGTGAGTAAAGCTTTTCGAAGTGCTGCTAGAATCCGAAGTACTGAAGGTGGCAGAAGAGTCACTCGAATGAGTGGGAGCCCTTTTTGGATAAGAATTGATAGGTTTATCAAATGACCCTTGAGTAGAAGAGTATCCCTACGTTAAAGTTTGAAAGTTTTTCAAGATTCGAAGCTCAGAAGTTAATGATATTGAAATTCATATAAGAGGATTAAAATTTGATTAAAGTTACCTTGTTAGTTGGAGGAGCTTTTGTTGAACTGAGTCAAACTTTCTTTCCTTGTCGAAGTGTTGGTGACTCAGCTTTCCTTTTGGAAGATTTCTGAGCAGGTACATCGATGGTATTTGGAAAAGTCTTTATGAGCCCTTTCAAAATGTCATCAAGAGATCGATCATAGCGTGAATAGTAATGGTCCCACCATTCAACAAAAGATTTGGTAATGTAACAGCTTCGAACAAAGTTGAGTGGGAAGTAATTGCTTCGATTTTTCTCGTTGCACTCAAGACATTTGTCAATTTCTTCTTTTTGTTGAAATTTATTTGACAAAGAGGAGGAGACTTGTTTGGAAATGGTGCTAGAATGGCTTGAGAAAAACTCATTTGTCTTGCAATGTAATGTGGAGTCTAAAAAGTGGCTCGAAATTGTTCTTTTTTGTACTGAGGAATTCCTGTGGGATTATTTGGATGGCAAAAAAAACTAGACCACATGGAATCATTTGGGTGTTGTTTTTTCTCATTCTCCTCTCTTTGAACAATAGGGTGTCGAAACTAGGTTGGTCCACATCTTTGGTCGACAAAGGGAGCAAGTTTTAAATCTTCATTTTGAAAATTCTTACACGAATGAAGTTTCAAGAAAGCCTTCCAGAAAAGTTCACTAGTGGAATTAGAGTTAGTAAAATTTGGTTGCAAGCTGACCAATCGAAGTCCTTCAATGCTTTTTCTCTCAGAAGAAGCAATCCCCTTGTTTCATGTGTTTTTCGAAAATGGCATTCAACTATAATTGCAGCAGCCAAAAGGGACCCCAACACTAATTGAGGATTTTCTTTAAAAGCTATCAACCATTTGCCCTAATTCATCATAGAGATTACCGAGAAGCAATTTGGCCAAGATAAATATGCAATTTTCATGAATAAGAGCAGTTAATGGGAGAAACAGCTTCTGTATTGAGACACTTCTTGAACAAAATATAATGGCATTGAGCTAATAGTATAGAAAAGCAACATGTTTGTCATCCGTAATTGGACTATTCTCAGCTCCCATATTGTGCTTGATGAATTTTTATAAGAGCTTTTTTCAACAATGTGGTATTTTTTTAGCTTCCATATCGAAAGTAGCTACCACATCGAAGAGTGTAGGCCTGACCATGCCACAAGGGAGATAAAAGTTGTTGGTAGTTTTATTCTAGAAACATAGTGCAGCCCCAATCATCTAATGATGCGTTGTTGGTAGAAAGTGGAGAAGTCTAAGAAGGTCATAAATCCCTCGAAATTCTCATCCTTCCCGATTTTCAAAATCCAGTCTTCGGTACCAATCGAGAAAACTTGCATTCTTGAAAGAGATTTGGGGGTTATTGTGAAATGGTCGTCTGTTGTCAACAAAAGGGGCTACAAATAAGTCATCTTTGATAAGCAAATCTTGACTCTCGATATTGAAAAAATACTGGAAAACCTTTTTCGCTTGATCGGGAGAATTCAGAGGACCCAAGAAGCAATGAAGTTCATTTTCAACAGAAAAGGAAAAAAGGATCTTCTTGTCATTCGTTGTGTCAATTGGATCCTCAATGATTGTATCTATTACGTGAGATAGTATTTTTAGACTTAAATTGTAAACCCCACTAAAATCAGTAAATAATTAGTCAATAAATTGAATTTTAATTAGAAAAATTAAAAATACAAAACTAATATTAAAATAGGATAGAGCTAATTAAAACGAGAATTTTAACACCAATTTTAAAAGATTTGGCCCAAGATTGGGCCGAACTAGCCGAACCGATTGAACCGGATCCGAACCGGACCTGTGGGCCCAACCAACCCATCATACTTAATGAGCTTCAGCTCGTTATCTTCCCCATTCAGCATGCAGACACGCTGGGGGATGTTCAAAGGGGGGAGAACATAAGGTAATTCACAAACCCTTGATTTCCACTCAAATCCACGTAACTTTTGATCCGAAGCTCTGATCGCCGCACCGTTTGCGGCCACGCGACCGCAGTGACGAGCTCTACAAAGTCCAGTATCTTTCAAGGTAAGAAAATTATAATCTCAGCTCCTATTCTCTATTCTTCAATTCGGGAATATTAAGGTTTTTGGGTGTTAAGATTTTGGATAAATTGATGTTATAGGATCAAATTGAGTTGAAGAATGAGTGGGCTTTGGTTTGATTGAGGTACATACAAGGTAAGGTTCATAAACCCTAGCCAATTTCGGTTCTAGTATGTTAAATGTGAATTTTGAGTATGTATGGTGATATATGTGAAATTAGGTGTATAAGTGTATATGTTGGAGCTTGAATTGTGAGCATTGGAAATTTATGGAGGTTGGGTACTTGAGCTTTGATGATTTTGGGGGCTTGAGGGACTGTGTTGGTTGGTGTTTTGCCTTGGACAATACGCGAAAATCGACCAAGGTATGTTTTAAATTTCGCGCGTTTAACATTTAAGATTTTGTCAAAACTTAGGCTAGAGCACTATAGGATAGGTTGAAATGGTTACATGCTTTAAATGATTAGTTTTGTGATGTTGATGGATAAGTGGATGTTGAGTTTGCATTGAGGAATATGGTTAGTTTATGATGTTTCTTGAGATTTGGTTATTATTGAATGTGTACATATATGTGCGTGTGCGTGTGCGTGTGCGTGTGCGTGTGTGTGTGTGATGATAATGTGAGTATGTATAGTAATATGTGGTTTGTGGCTAAACTTGTAAAGTTGGGTGAAAGGTGGTGTTATTGAGCTAAGTTGTAAGAATTATTGTGCTATGATTAAAAGGCTAGTTAGATTGATGGTTGTGGTATGTTGAGTTGAATGAAAATGAGCTTTGAAAGGAAAAAAATGTGGTTTTGGTAAAAAATGAGGTTTGGTGTAATTTGGTAAAAAGTGGTTTTTTGACGAACTTTGGAAGTCCATAGCTTGCTCCTCAAATTTTGGATGGAAATGTGATTTATTTCAAATGAAAGATGGTTTTGCAAAATTTTGAACGATATAAATTTTGTGAAAAACGGAATTTTGTAGAGAAAGTTATGGACGACGGAAGTTTGGTGAGAAAAATGTGTATGCAGGTTGTTAAAATCTGGTTTTGCAGCTTTTTGGACAATCTGCTATTTTTTTGAAAAAACGTACATCCACGCGTATGCGTGGCGTGACATTTTAAACTACGCATGCGCGAGTAGCCCATGCGTGCGCGAGTAGCCCATGCTTGCGGGTGATG
Source organism: Arachis ipaensis (assembly GCF_000816755.2). Lineage (NCBI taxonomy): Eukaryota > Viridiplantae > Streptophyta > Magnoliopsida > Fabales > Fabaceae > Arachis > Arachis ipaensis. The sequence goes on from NC_029788.2 coordinate 111,282,639, forward strand.
AGCCAACATGCATGACCACGTGTACGCATGACCCACGCATACGGGTGACATGCTGTTCTCACCTACGCATACGCATGGTGGGGAATGCGCCCGTGTGCTACCTTTTCATACTACCACGGGTACGCGTAACCCACGCGCACGCGTGGCTCGATTTTCTGCAAAACTAGTTTATGTGTTTTAAAAATCAATTTTAGACTTCCAAACCTCTATTTTCATTCTCTTAGTCATAATAAGTGATATTAATCCTAGTGATTAGTTGGAGCTAGGAAATAGAGATAACTTGGAAATGAAGTTAAGGTTAAAAATGATGGATTGTATAGGAAGAGGGTATATATGAATGAATTATGATGTTAAGGCTTGAATGATTGATTTTCTATATTATGAAATGTATGAGGCAAGTAAGAGTGTAATGTAAGAATTTGAGAATTGATGATATTAATTAACCAAGGATAATAAAATATATGATCAATGAGTTAAGTGAAATTGAGAATGATGATATGAGACATGAATTAGTATTGAGAATGAAAATGATAAATTGTAAGAAATGATCAAATAACTTAAGCTTGGGGCATTGCCCCCATGTCAGCCGGGATTTTTTCCGTGGTTATTATTAAGCTTGGGGTAATGTCTTCCCCATGTCAGCTTGGGGTGTTGTCTCTTCTCCCCATGTCAGTTTGGGATTCGTCCCATGGATATTATTGAGCTTGGGGGCATTCTCTTCCCCATGTCAGCTTGGGGATTCTCTCCATCATGTATTTTTGAGCTTGAGAACATGTCAGGATGGCTACGTAATCGACAGTTGATATCAATAGCCATAGGACAGGCATGCATCATGTGCATTTGTTTGTTTTTTCTGCTATGCATTAGTTGGGAACGCTTAACTGATTATTTATCATGCTACTTATTATATTTGCTACTTGCACTATCTGTTTCATACTTGTGTGTGAATTTATTTAGTTGCTTGTCTCTGCTGAATCACGGATGATGGAGGAGTGGAGGAATGGTGGATTGGTTAGGTGTTAATGTTAGGTTTTAAAGTAAGTAAGTTTTGGATGCTTAGGTCACTTACCCTCTTTTATGGCTTCTGCTTAGAGTTTAAGTTTTATGATTGTATGTTGGAGTTCTAGGATTGCCTCTGACATTCCCAGGGCCTTATTTATTATACACGTGGCACCTTTACCATGCTGAGAACCTCCGGTTCTCATCCCATACTGTGTTGTTATTTACAAATGCAGGTCGAGAGGCTCCTCGCTAGGCGCCTGGATTTCCTCAAGCGGAGTAGTCCCGGGATTGTATTTTGGGTTCTCAGTTTGTATATATATGTATATGTACTTAGCTTTCTCTCCAAGAAATTTGATTATTTTGTTCCTCATAGAGGTTGTCGGAGAGTTAGGGACTTATTTCTGTATTTTGGGTATTTGGGATACTTATGTATATATATGTAAATATTCTCCGGCCAGCCTTAGCTTCGCAGGCTGAGTCAGGAGCTAGTTTCACTGTATTCTTGACTCTCTTTTCGTTCTTTCGTTTATTTATATCTTTAACCCTTTAGGTTTCTTAGCACACAAGTAATTCTATTTCCCGAACGTTGTGCTTTTTATTTTGCGATTTTGTTTTACCCATTTTTCAAGGCTCCTAGTATATTATATCTTTCCAATATTACATCTAAATAATTTTTTTATTAGAGGTCCGTAGCACCACACTACCTCTATTCTACAACTTAAGCATAAAACTCTGTGTAGTAGGATGTTACATAAATGTTCGAAAACTTTGGTGGTAGCTTGTTCTTCTGGTTGCTCGGCAGTTTGTTTTCCTTTAATCTTAGTTGAGGAGGTCGCAAGAGAGGATGATTTATCCATTTATGTGTAACAGAGGAAATAAAATTAGGTTTTGTGAGAAGTTTATTTAATGAAATTGGGAAAGAAAAATGTATTAAATTATAGCATATAAGATGAAGGAAAAACTTACCAGAATGAATGAAGAAGTATGGAAAAATTAGGAGTTTGAAGTTGTTTGCAATGATTATGTTAGAGGAAGAGTACGAAATAGACTGGTAAAACTCTTTTGAAGCTTTGTTTGAAGATGAAGGGTTTTGGATTTTAACGGTAATTTTTTTGGAAAAGTAAAGTTGGAAGAGAGAAAAGATGGTAATTAAAGAGGGATGTGCATTGTGGGCATATTTAATGGAATTGTGGAGATATATATGGGCAGTTAAGAGACGTTTAAACCAACTTACCCAAATCCTTAATTAATTTTAACATTTAAAGAATTTCTTTCATTTAAAATTAAGCATTTTATCTTCAAAATTCTGCGTTAATCCTAAGAGAGAAATTTGTTAGTCGAATAAAATAAATTATAAATTGAAGATGGTACAATCGGCGTTGAAGATTGTACACGGTAAGTCTTGTCGAGCATGATAAGTTCTTGTCGAAGTAAGGTGGTCGATAGGAGAAATGTATTTGGTTCGATGAAATTTATCAAAGTGAAACAAAACAGTTAAAACAGTGTTAGGATCGATGATCAAGATAGCTGAAGGCAGTTACACAATACATGTATCTGACAGGAACAGTTACTTTTCAAGTTTTGCATATGGAATATGTGATGAAATTCGATTGGTTAAGTCTATAAATATACAATATTTATAAGAAATAAAGGTTGGAATTCGGTTTCAAAAAATATTCTCGCATATTCATATTCCCAGTGACTTTCTGAATCTGCTAAGAGCCTTCTTTTTTGTAGAATTCCTTCCATGCCTTTATTTTTCATTTAAATTTTCTATAATTTTCTGTTCAACAAATTATTTTTCTTTTGTAATGTACTATTTCTCTTTCTTTTAAATTTTAGATTAGCCATTTTAATTTCAAAGTATTTTGATTTTATTGAAATT
>NC_029788.2:111285916-111286576 GCF_000816755.2 Arachis ipaensis
AACTAATTAAATAAAAATTTACATAACAACGATAATTCATTAGCCAACGATTAATGTTTTAATAAAACTTAAATTTATAATAAATTAATTTTTAATTTACCAAATTAAAGGATTTTGTAGAAAATCAAACGAAATGCAAAATTACCATTAAGTAACTATACATGCATCTTGAAAAAAAATAATAAACAAAAAAAAAAATTATACATGCATGTATATATAAAAGTACTCTCTTTCCTCTTTTCTCTTTTCTCTCTCAATTAGGGGATCTACCATATCCCATCATTTTCAATTTTTGATGGTTTAATTAATACAGAAGCTTAGGATCTAACTGCTCACAAAACCTTTAAAATAATGATAGGTATAACTTTTCTTCCTTTTCCTTTTTTGTTTTAATTTGATTTTCCAATAATAGAGACAACACTATATATACAACAGGCACCTCAAGAATCGACATCATCAGAAGGTGCTAGAAAAATATCGGAGAAAATATAATCTGTATCTGCCCATTATTGTGGACAGTGAAGTATATAGAATATATCAAAGATATTTTTAAGGTTTTGTGCTTTTCCCCTTTATTTTACTCCATCAACTTTCGTATCTTGTTTTTTAAGAAAACGATAAATAAATTTTTTATTTTTTATTTTTTAAAATTCAGAATAT
>NC_029788.2:111286699-111297680 GCF_000816755.2 Arachis ipaensis
TTTCAGATTAACAGAAAGTTCACTATTACTTTTGACATATCTGATGTCAAAAGTAATAATAGGGCCTATGGTCAAATGAGACTGTGGCAACGAAGTTTCCACTACCATCTTAACAATGAGAAAAGTTAGCAGAATAGAATTTAGATCATTTTGTATTGGCACTTATAGTACAGCCGTAGAATAAATGTTGATTACAATGGATTTGAAACCAACCTTACCAAGATTCTAAACAATTTTATTCTGTGACTAAACTAACCTATGCTTCATTAATTTAATTATCCTTAAAACGTGTTGGAATAAAATAATAGAAAAAGGAATATTTAGAATATATCATTATTGATTTAAGTTAAGATTAGATTAGTATAATTTAATATAATCGTTATGTACCTATTAAATATAGGGTAAAGTACTAAATTGGTCTTTTAGGTTTGGGCGTAATTCTATTTTAGTGCTTAAGGTTTAAAGTGTTTAGCATCAATTTAGTCCTATAGTGAGGTCAAAATTAAATAGTTAACAAAATGTCCTACATAACAACAGTACAAGTACAAAATCGATAATATGGAGAACAAGTACAAGCTCCAGAAGCATAAAATCAACCATTGATACATCAATACATTTATTCTTAATGTTTAAGTTAAAAGCAGGCTAAAGAATTTTAATATGGAAAAAAGAAGTGAGCTTTATCTGAAAATGAAGATTTTTTGTGTATATACAGGTGAGTGGAGGTCGCAGAGATGCAGGGACAACACGCAGGTAACGTGCTGACTCAACACGCACCTAAGGTGTTGGACACGTGTCACAATAGCACGCAACACGCACCCTCCATGTTGAAACGTGGCGCTCATTCGTTCAACACGCATCCTGCATATTGCACACGTGGCAGACGCTGGTTGGATGGCGTTGCAACACGTTGCCTGCGAGATGAGTCTTCTGCCTATAAAAACCAAAGCTCATAACTATTTTACTTCATTGTGAGAGAAGTATTTTCCTCCAAGATCAGTACGATGGAGGGCATTGCAAATATAGTGGACTACCACAATGGTGAGGTCATACGAAATACATATCAGGGGGTGTGCTTTGCGTGTGAGAATATGTTTTTGTTTGTGGTTCCGTGCACTATAACGTTCGTGGAACTACAGTACAGGCTTTGTCAAAGCATAGAGGCTGATATTTTAAAGAGGGTGACCAACATTCTCTACAGGAATCTGGTTGTCGTATTTGGCGGCCTGATACTGTTTAAGGTTATGCTAATCGTCGACAAAACAAGTATTCAGCTGATGTTTCATATTCACCAACAAACTCAGGTGCAACAACCAAGGATTGAGTTATACGTTGAGTTTGAGCATATAGCTGCAGATGAGGTTAAACATGACACAGATGTGCAAGATGACAGAGCTGATGCGTACTTGGGAATGAACGATGATAGTTTGGCAAGAATGATGATGCCAACATACGGCCTCCAGACAAACTGCAAAATGTTCTGAGGGGCATTAGAGTATTAATAATACTGTAAATTATAACATAAAACCTCAAAACCCATACTCACCTCTTCCATAAATTTGATTATGTGCTTAATAGACGCCTGACTCATAGGCATCTATTTTCGGGTTCATGGATGATGACTCCATTTACAACACAGAACATTATTCACATAGTTTGAATTACATCTTCCTAGTAAACCATAAATAACATACAAGTTAAATTTTAATAAAATAATGATGGTTACCTGCGTGCCATCGGTATTTTAGCTGGCGCAAGCTGGTGTCGGGGAAAGGGCGCCAGCCACGACATACGCTCTCATGCCCAAGCAAACAACAAATTAAGTGGGCTATCCATCTCCTTGCAATCGTACCATGATGCACGACACAGTGACCTATAAAGGTGCGCAAGACAAGCTGAACCCCAGCTATTATTGCCAATCTAATCGAAATTCTAGAGCAGTGGTAGATATTTTGCGTGGGCATATGCCGTCGACTTATCCGCGAAGAGGGTGGTACCCAACAAACAGAAGATGTGACACCTAACATAGCATATAACAGACTCCCACGTGTCCAAAGACTGTGTGTCTCTAATATGGCGAACCCATGAAAGATTTATGTAACTCTTGGAGGAACTGTTCGCTTGGGGTTCGCTGCTGAATATCGCAAGGCTCTGGGTGACCAAGAAGTCGTGACTACTTGATAAACCCATATTTCATGAGTTCTTTTGTGCTTAATTTGAGTGATTTATTCAATCCTCCACCTACTTATTCATATTAACTGCATGGTTTTACTTTCCCTTCCTTATTATGTCATATTGTGAAAAACATGTTTTCTAAGCTTTAAAAATTAATTATTTTAATTACCTTTATTTCCATTCGATGCCGTGATTAGTGTGTTGAGTAGTTTCAGATTTTCTAAGGCAGAATGACTTAAAGAATGGAAACGGAAACATACAAAAATGGAAGGAGAAGGCAAAACGGAGCTTTGAAGGAAACTGGTATTCACGCGATCGCATGGACGACGCGATCACGTGCCAGAAGCGAAGATGCAGCGACGCGGCTGCATGACTGACGCGACCGCGTGACATAAGCAGAACGCATACGACGCGGACGCGTGACTGACGCGACCACGTGGCAAGGAAAAGCTCCGAATGACGCGACCGCGTGACCCACGCGGACGCGTGACAGAGGTTACGTATCAGAATTTATAGAATACGCCCCCAGCGATTTCTGAAGCCCTTTTTGGCCCAGATCCAAGTACAGACAGCATAGACCAGAGGTTATAAAGTGTGGGAATGCACCCATTCAAAGAGAGCTCGCAATTTTTGTTACTTTCGATGATTTAGATTTAGTTGAGAGGGAGATCTTCTCCTCTCTCTCTTTTAGGATTAGGATTTAGGATTTCTCTTGGTTTGTAAGAGTGACTCTCGATCCAGGTTTTACGTTTCTTTGTTTTAGCTTCCTTTTACTTTTATTTATTCCAGCACTTGAATTGATCAGTGAATTTATGAATTTCTTCCATATTATAGATTGTTATTTGAATTAATGATAATTGAGGTATTTTCAATTTATGATTGTTTTCTTTGATTTAAGTTACCATTGCTTCCCATCTAAGGACATTTTTATTATTCCAGCTATTTTACTTTTTCCCCTTTTGGTCCTAGTTAAGAATTCAGTAACTCAACAGTTATTAAACTCAACATAACTGATAATCGTTATCTTGCTAATTGAGCTGAACTTAAGTAATCCCAACCTTTTCTTAGGAAATAAATAGGATTCAAAGGTCAATTTAATTAGTCCCTTGACTTTCCTTTGCCCTAGTAAAGGTTGACCAAGTGGAGTTTAGATTCTACTTTCATTATAGTTGAGAGAGATAACTACGTTGGACCTCCAACTTCTCTTACCTTGCCAGAAATCTGCCTTACAGTATTTATTTATTTTAAGTGCCATTTACTTTACTTGTCATTTAAATTACTTGCTTCTCATCTTCTAAACCCCGATTACAACCTTTATAGCCAATAATAAGAACATACTTCCTCGCAGTTCCTTGAGAAGACGACCCGAGAAGAGCACAAAGAAATGAAACTTGCAGAACCACCAAAAACACCTATCCCAAGGCCATTACCACCTAATACAAGCTTCAAGTGGGTACAATCCTTAACTTATAACTTTACTTATTCACTTGAATATGGTTTGCTTGAAACAGATGGCCAGCTTAGAGCTCTCTGCGGCTTTAAGAGTAAGAGGGAAATGGCTCGTACTCAGAGCTGGTGCACAAGGTTCAATAAGGTTCCACGCTTCACCTCGAAGTACACGGATTGGTATCATGCTCAATTGCATGGATCATAGAAAACGTTTGGTCACCAAGGTGAGATTCTACTTTTTAACCCGCCCGAATGGAAACATGTAGATCAAGACGGAGGCAGATTTAAAAGCAAGGCTTGGAATCCTGGACTCTATCCTGACATTCGTCGTCCCGGGAGCCTGAAAATCTGTTTGGAGCTGCTCAGAAGCTTTGCATGCTTGGTTTGGGACCCCAGAGGCTATTGGCATTCCAAGAACTGGTGGAGATTTTTAGACGAATTTAAACATAAGCCGCCATAACAGGATACTCATCCAATGTCCAACTTAAGGACTTTAACTAAAAGTGCTAGGTGGGAGACAACCCACTATGGTATGGTCGCTTCTTTTTCAATTTATTTCTTGTTAATTACTTTCATTTTTCCTTTTTCATTTTAATTTATTAAACCTGGAATCATGCATAGCATTCATGTTAATCATTGCATTCTGCATTTTTCATGCATATATAAAAAAAAAGGGGTGCACGACGCGACTGCATGCCCCATGCGATCGCGTCATATTGCGAGAAACACCACCCACGCGACTGCATGACCCACGCGGCCGCGTGATATATATATATATATCGGCGTAAGGATCCAACGAACAGAAAGTTAGGCTGGAATCGTGCGGCCCTTGTGCGTTTCGCACAAATTGGCCCACGCGATCGCATACCCCATGCGATCGCGTCACTTGCACAATACCAATCCCACGCGACCGCGTGAGTGACGCGATCACGTCGCATGGATTGCACATCACCCCAAAAGGAGACAGAGAGTTGCGCTAAAACGGCGCTGGAGTCATGCGTTTAGCACGAACTAACCCTAAGACCCTATCCCCATTCCCCCTCAGCCACCACCGCGCCGCCGTGCCCCGCCACCGCGCCGGACACCACCGCCGCCTTCACCCAACCGTTCTGCTTCTTTCGCTTTCCAGGTTCCGCCACACGCACTCCCTTTTATCCATTCGTCATTTTTCTGTATTTTTTCTGTTTTTGTTCATACTTAGGATAGATAGATATGCATGCTGTAGTGGATTTTTAGGTTGTTAGGTAGCTTGGGCTGTGGTTAGTGGATCTAGGTCTGTTTACTTGCACTGTTCCTGTTTCTGTTTTATCATAACTGCAATTCTGCTGTTCCTGTGACCTCGTTCATATGCTGTAATTTCTTGCATTTGCTGCTTGTTACTCTGAATTTTCCTGTTTCTATTAATTATAGCTAACTACAGCAAGTTTTTAATTCATATGAACTGCTATGATTGCTGCTTATTTTCCGGGACAATCCAATTTTAGCCGGAATGCTGCCCAAATTTTTTGTAAATTGTTTTCATTCATGTTTTGGTTTGGCATTTCTGAACTCTGTTTTACTCTGCTTTACCCAACCCGTTTCATGCATGCTATGGCAGACTTTCTTATCCTCTTTGATTTTCTAGTTCATAAACTGCATTTGTGATTCACTGATTCTAATTTTTGCTTTCTTTATTTCTATTCGAATCAGCATCACCCTGTTTTCCTTGTTCGATTATGAGTACTTCTATTCTTACCTGTGAATCCTTGTTATATGGAATTTTTCTCTATGCCACTTACTTTAACCCGCACTTTACTAACTCACTAATTTTAATTTACTAATTTCTTTTTCAAATTCTAACCATACTAACCCTTTTGATCTCTTTTCTGATTATTTTCACTTTCCTCTAACTTTCTAACCATGGCATATTGATTATTTTTCCATTTAACATAAATTCAATCACATTTCATATACTCATTTTCCTTATTTTATTTCTCCTTTGCCGCTTTGAGTTTCCTTTGTTTAAGTGCCTATTTGCTTTACTATTTTTATCCATATCCTGGTTTTCTGTTTTTCAGGATGTCTGCCTCACAAAAGAAAGGAAAAGGCAAGGCTACTGGCAAGCGCAAGCGAGGAGATTCCTCCCAGTCCATCATTACCCTCATGCACGATTCCTCATGGCGGGAGAAGAACTTCACACAGCAGGAAAAAGCTGACCAGCTACTCCCTGCGAATGATCCTATAAAATTTGCAAACCGGTACTGTGAGCTGAAGTACCCGGCTTTTGCAGACTCCAGGAATCTATACCTGGAGAGAACCCTGAGGATTCCAGAAGCACTCCAGCAGTACACCACTGAACAAATCAAGCAAAGAGGCTGGTTCTTTCTGGAAAAAGCACTGACAGAGGTAAATGTATCTTGGGTACGGGAATTCTACTGCAACTACTATCTCACTACCCTAGATGCAGTGAACCTGAGAGGAAAACAAATTCTGGTCACTGAAGAGGCCTTAGAGGACATTCTCTAGCTCCCAGCCAAGTCCGATCAGCCTGATGGTTATTCAAAGGCTGAGGAGGACATGCGCCAGATGCAGTTTGATTGGGATGCTGTGAAGGCACGGATAGCTCTGGACCCGACTGTTCCTTGGGAGATGGGTCAGGACACCACCATGCCTAGAGGGATCAAGAGGGCGTACTTAAATGATGAGGCTCGGTTATGGCACCAGATCTTGAGTAATTATGTGATGCCGAGTACTCACGAGACGGAGATCCCGGCTGCTATGATCACCCTCCTTTGGTGTGTGATGGAGGGGAAGGACCTTTATCTGCCACGCTTTATCCGGCATTTTATGGCCAGGATCTACGTCCGAGGCACCCTCCCTTTTCCGTATCTGGTTACATAGCTAGGCCGTCGAGCTGACGTGCCATGGGAGGATGCCGATGAGAGACCACCAGCGGCGGATTGTCGGAAGATCATTCCTCACAGCAGGAACTTCTTAGCTTTGGGCTACAGACCACCACCCTTCACTGCTACTGATGAGCCAGCCCCACCGTCTGCTGGACCCTCTTCATCCACAGCTGCCACTGCTGCTCCTGCTGCTACCACTGCACCTTCACCTGCCTCTGAGCCCGTATACCGCCTCGTGCACCGCCTATTCCGACAGCTTGATCAGATGGAGCGCCGTAACCGGCGCCGGTATGAGAGATTGGAGCGTCGCAGCCAGCGACGCTATTCGCATCTGAAGCTGATGATCCGACAGGGTGGTGACATCCCCTCTGAACCCGACACACCATCTGAGCCATCAGAGGAGGAGGAGGATGGGCACGAGGAGGAGACTCATTTCCAGGAGGAGACCCATCAGCAGGCAGCCATAGAGCAGGCCACCCCGCATCAGGAGGTTATGCCCCAGATAGAGGCTGCGGATCCAGAGATCCCGATCCAGTCAGCCCCACCTCTACAGCAGCCAGACTCCCAGCCCACCACCACTGAGACTCCAGCTACCATCCCTTCCGGTGATGACACCCCTTCACACCCGGCTTGATTGAGCATCAGGGGCGATGCTTCATTTTAAGTGTGGGGAGGTCGCCATCTCTGGCGTTTATTTTGGTGAACCACTACATACTTTTTCTTTTATTTTGAATATTTTTCTGTATTTTTCTTTTTACTGTTATTTTCTGAGTACTTATACATTGCTTTTATGTATTTTTACTCTATTTTTTGCATATTGTATCTTTAGTTCATATTTTTAGTTATTTAGTTTAGTTTGCAATTCTGATTTATTAGTGAATTAATTAGTATAGTTTACCCTTTTTAGCATAAGATAGTATAGTTTAAATTGAAAAATATAAAAAGGAAGTAAGCTAGAAAATTGAACATATCAGATTTAAATCCATAAACCTTGTATATAGCATTACATGATATAGTTAAGCTGACAACATTTCATCAAGGAGGAACATTAAAACTTTAAAAGCTACCCTAAATAATTTTTTTATGAGAATAATGGGAATTTTTAACTAAACCTGCATAACATATATGAATGATATATGATGCTTGAGTTAGAGAACACACAGCCTGTGAGTCTTGAGCTTAATTGTATGGTTGCATTCAAACCATAACTTCATTCCTGTGTGTTTCGCGTCTTTTTATTCTGATGTTCTTTACTTTGCTTTAATCTATATGTCCAATTATAGAATATAGAATAGATACATACCAAAAGAATGATTGAGGCTATCATTTGATTTTAGCTCACTTACCCCAAATTAGCCTACCTTTTACATCACCGTTGTTAGCCCCCTTGAACCTTTTAAAACCCCTTTATTCTATTTAGCCAAATTACTAGCCTTAAGCAGAAAAATAAAAGAAAATCCCAAGTGAATCCTTGGTTAGCTTAAGATAGAAAATTATAAATAGAGTAAAATGTGGGAAACCTTTTGGGAACATGGGTGATAGAAACAAAAAGGTAGAGAAGTTAAAAGAAATAAAATAAATTTGGGAAGCATGCTCATGAGAAAATCAAAGTGATTTAATTGCCATGTGCCTTGAAAAAAAAAATTTATTTTTTTCAGCCATTAATAAAAGGGGATACAAAAGAAATTTCCCAATGCAAAATAAAAGTAATACACATGGAATATAAAAAAAATAAAAATAAAAAGTGAAACATGAGCATGTAACAATAAGTGGGATAATATGGGAAAATAGGTAAAGAGATTTTGTTTTACTAAATATGTATGTTAGGTGAGATCTATAATTGTTGATTGGTTAGATGAAGAACAAAGCTATAGAAAGTAAGAATAAAAAGAAAAATAGAGTGAATAAACCCAATAAACACTGAGTGACTAGAGAGTAAACACAAAATCCAGTGAGGGTTCAATAACTCATCAACATATATCTGTGCTTAAATTTACTAATTGTTTTGCAAGTTTGTACAATGTTTTCTTTCCCATCTCATTTGCTAAAATGCTTTATTATTTAAGGGTTGGCTATATATATACATGACTCCTTGAGAATGTGAATTAACTTGACTACATGTAAGCTTTATATATGAGTGAATAATTTAGAGTTGCATGATGCATCATTCACTTAGGTAGTTGTATTTAAATTAGATTGCATTGCATGACATTCCATCACTTTAACCTTAATTATTTACCTTGGGTTTAGCATGAGGACATGCTAGTGTTTAAGTGTGGGGAGGTTGATAAACCCATATTTCATGAGTTCTTTTGTGCTTAATTTGAGTGATTTATTCAATCCTCCACCTACTTATTCATATTAACTGCATGGTTTTACTTTCCCTTCCTTATTATGTCATATTGTGAAAAACATGTTTCCTAAGCTTTAAAAATTAATTATTTTAATTACCTTTATTTCCATTCGATGCCGTGATTAGTGTGTTGAGTAGTTTCAGATTTTCTAAGGCAGAATGACTTAAAGAATGGAAAAGGAAACATACAAAAATGGAAGGAGAAGGCAAAATGGAGCTTTGAAGGAAACTGGTATTCACGCGATCGCATGGACGACGCGATCGCGTGCCAGAAGCGAAGATGCAGCGACGCGGCCGCATGACTGACGCGACCGCGTGACATAAGCAGAACGCATACGACGCGGACGCGTGACTGACGCGACCGCGTGGCAAGGAAAAGCTCCAAATGACGCGACCGCGTGACCCACGCGGACGCGTGACAGAGGCCACGTATCAGAATTTACAGAATACGCCCCCAGCGATTTCTGAAGCCCTTTTTGGCCCAGATCCAAGTACAAACAGCATAGACCAGAGGTTATAAAGTGTGGGAATGCACCCATTCAAAGAGAGCTCGCAATTTTTGTTACTTTCGATGATTTAGATTTAGTTGAGAGGGAGATCTTCTCCTCTCTCTCTTTTAGGATTAGGATTTAGGATTTCTCTTGGTTTGTAAGAGTGACTCTCGATCCAAGTTTTACGTTTCTTTGTTTTAGCTTCCTTTTACTTTTATTTATTCCAGCACTTGAATTGATCAGTGAATTTATGAATTTCTTTCATGTTATAGATTGTTATTTGAATTAATGATAATTGAGGTATTTTCAGTTTATGATTGTTTTCTTTGATTTAAGTTACCATTGTTTCCCATCTAAGGACATTTTTATTATTCCAACAATTTTATTTTTTCCCATTTTGGTCCTGGTTAAGAATTCAGTAACTCAACAGTTATTAAACTCAACATAACTGATAATCGTTATCTTGCTAATTGAGCTGAACTTAAGTAATCCCAACCTTTTCTTAGGAAATAAATAGGATTCAAAGGTCAATTTAATTAGTCCCTTGACTTTCCTTTGCCCTAGTAAAGGTTGACCAAGTGGAGTTTAGATTCTACTTTCATTATAGTTGAGAGAGATAACTACGTTGGACCTCCAACTTCTCTTACCTTGCCAAAAACCTGCCTTAAAGTATTTATTTATTTTTAGTGCCATTTACTTTACTTGTCATTTAAATTACTTGCTTCTCATCTTCTAAACCCCGATTACAACCTTTATAGCCAATAATAAGAACATACTTCCTCGCAGTTCCTTGAGAAGACGACCCGAGGTTTGAATACTCGGTTAACAATTTTTAAAGGGGTTTGTTACTTGTGACATCCAACACGTTTGTATGAAAGAACTTTTGTTGGTTTAGAAGCTATACTTGCAATGAGGATTTATCCGCAAATTTCTAGACCACGCAAAAGTTCTCTCATCACTACTATCAGTCCAATCACTCACAACCTCTTCGTCGATCGGTAGGCCGAATATGTGTAACACGTCCTCCAGTGTCACTGTAACCTCACCCACTGACATCACAAACGTATGTGTCTTCGGCCGCCACCTTTCCACAAGAGCAGATAGCATCACGAAATGCTCTCTGATCACTTCAACTTTCGAGAGCTGGTAGAATCCGGTGGTTCGTAAGGCTTGGTCAATCGCCGGATGCCACGTCTCTGGCTGGTCAAGCTTAAGGGACAGAAGATTCCTATTAGCCTGATAAAGTTCAACCACAAGAAATTAATTTAATAAATAACAAAAAGAATAAATTAATAACATCTTTAATAACTTTTTTTAACAAAAAATAAGATAAATAATAATTACAAAAATTCGAATTTCTAATTTCTTATATTTATATTCTTTATTAGTTTCACTATATACATCATTTTATTAATTAAAACAGAAAATAAAATAAAAATAATATTAAAACACAAAACAACATATAATTATATATTATTCACTAGCAAAATATATGTTTATAATCATATTGATTATTAATTTTAATAAATACCAATTACAATAAAATACTGATGTTAAAATAAAAAATAAAATAAAAAACAACATAAAATTCGAATTTTATGTATATTAATTTAATCATTAAAATTTAC
>NC_029788.2:111297761-111300987 GCF_000816755.2 Arachis ipaensis
TTAAAAAAAATTATTATTAATTATATTATTTATTTATATTAATATTTAATAGTATATTTAGAGTAATATTATTCAAATAAATAATAACAAACTATTAAACTAATGTTAATCAAGTAAATACTAATAAATTAATCAAAATAACAAACTTATATAATTAAGATGTCCCAAATAATTGATAATATAATTTTTAGGAGACGTATAATTACGTATCATTTTAAATGTTCTAATCTCACTCTCAACCCTAAAACTAATTTATCACTCTCAATCCAATGAATGGAACCAACTGAATATGAAATGAAATGAAATACCCTATCTAAGCTTTCCCTCTCAACTATGGAATGAAATGAACATGAAGCCCGAAGTTCCACCACTCTTTTATACACTTGCGGCACCAACCCTCACCATAAATGACGCCTGTTTTTGGAGTGGGGCTTGTCTCTTGCATGGAGACACTGGACACGCATATTGCGTGCTGCTGCATGGACGACACGTGGCGGAGCCACATTAACACGCAACTTGCGTTCTGCTTGGATGAAGACATGTGGTTTTAGTGTGTTTGGAGTCACTAATCAATGCACCTTGAGAACCTGCGAAGAATCTCTACCACAAGAATTACGCACCCTGCGTGTTGCAATTCAGCTGACACGTGGCGAATCTCTGCTAAGAATTTTTCATAAAGTTGTCTCGAAAAATTGCGCGGAATTCCTGCTAAAGCAACACAGAACCTATGTGTTGCACGACACGTGGCGAATCTCTACTGAGTTCATTTTTTAAAAAACCAACATAGTATCTGTGTATTGAACAGTATTTCTGATACCTCCACATTTCTGTAAAGTATCTCAAACATCAATATTTAACAAAAATACCACATATTTTTTTATATCTAAAATAATTTCTGTTAAAATCAAATGATCTTTAATAATTTTTTTTAAATTATTTTTTTTCCATCTTTAACGTCATTATCAGTTTATCACCATCGTAAGTAATTGTCACTTCCACTATGACACTTACCTAGCAATTATTTAGAAAACAATATTTAGGGACTAATTTAAAATAGTTAAAGACAATTTAAAAAAATTTTAAAAATGATCATTTTAATTTTCAATTCAAATGTTACTAACCAAAACTAAATTAATAACTCTAGCAAAAATATAAAAAGTCTTGAACTGCTTGCCACTTGATCCACTAATTTGGTGCCCTTAAACAAATCATAAATTATTTTGTATCTTCTCATCTGCTGAGCATAAAGCCTTGAACCCCTTAAGACCAACATATAAATTGCATTTCAAACTTATATAGGAACCAAACACATCATCAACCCCCCCCCTCCTCCTTTGAATCTCGTGAGTGTGTGTGTGTGTTGCATTACTTTGTTAAGGTTAATTAGTTTCTTCCATTAACAAGAAAGGAACATATTATTTCTGAGAGAAACTGGGAGAATCAAACCTGAATTGTAGCAGCACAAGAACGGTCCCCAATTAGGATAACAACAACTTTTCTTTTCAATACCCTCAATTTTCGAGTTTTTTAATTTTGATATGGGGAAGGTGCTGGTGTTTCGCAGAGTTATGGGGTTTTGGGGTGTTTGACGGAACTGTGACGGCATTGATGAAGAAATCGGTGGCACCGATGGGTGGGACGGAAATCGGTGGGACCGATTACTGCACTCTTAGCTAACGTCTTCCAGCACCCACAAATCGGTGGCACCGATTTAATACCCCTTAGCCTCTCCCTCGCACAAATCGGTGGCACCGATTTCTTCCTCCTCGAATCGGTGCCTCCGATTTCTTCCCCCAAAATTTCAAAAAAGCAACGCCGTCATAACAGTGTAAATCACCCGTAATCATCATATTCCAGCATAACTCACACCCCCAAATCATATCTAAAAAAATCAGCCTCAATTTTCACCCTTCATTTTCCTTATCCTATTCTAATTCTAAATTCTCAAAAACAAAAGACAGAAACAGATGCTTTTCCTATTGTTCATTGTCTTTTTCTAATCAGAATCTCTTCTCGTCACACACTTCAGAGTAGTAGTACCCAAAAACCAAAAACTCTGAACCCAAAAAACAAAAAGAGACTCCATTGAAATTTCTTCTTATCACTTCACTAAAAGAGGAAACACCCCATTAAAATTCTCAGCAAAAAGCTTCAAACTTTAATAAGAAAGAAGACAAATTCCCACTACAAACTATGCAATTGCAACGGCGTGTTCTCGAAACAGGGTTAAGCATTTCACCATCTTCTTCATCATCTTCTTCTTCTTCGATCATCAATGAAGCGAACTTCGACACCAACATGGTGATAATCCTGGCGGCGCTAATGTGCGCACTGGTGTGCGCCTTGGGTCTGAACTCCATAGCACGGTGTGCGCTCCGGTGCGGACGGAGGCTGACGGCGGAGCAAGAGGCGGAGAGGCTGGCGACGACGGGGCTCAAGAAGAGCCACCTGAGGAGGATTCCCGTGGCGGTGTACGGCTCCGGCGAGAATATTCCGGCGACGGAGTGCCCAATATGTTTGGGTGAGTTCGAGAGAGGGGATAAAGTTAGAATGCTTCCTCAGTGTAACCACGGGTTTCACGTGAAGTGTATTGACACGTGGCTCGTTTCGCATTCGTCTTGCCCTAATTGCCGACACTCCTTGCTTGAGAAGCCTAAGGTAAATAATAGTGGTTCTGCTTCTTCAGGTGGTGGTGACGGCGGCGGTGGTGGGGGAGGCGGGGGAGGAAACATGGTGATCGTCCTCGACCGGGCAAGTTAATACTTATTACAAACATTTGACAATCAGACTCGGCTCGGATCGGCTCGGCTCAACTCGCCTCCATTCTGCATTTGTGGTTGGCTCTTTGAACGTGATGGTGTTTTTAAGGAACGCAGGCAAGTTAGTTATTGCCAGAGGAAAATGTGATATAATTTCAGAGACATGATATTAAATTCAGTAGACTTTTTATACATCTCTCTTATATCATTTGTTTTTATGATATAACTTCATACAGATTATGATAGCTTTAGATAATATGAGTAGTTTTTGTAATTTGATGAGTTAATAATTGGTTGTGAATATGAAGGAAAATTCAAAACACAATGAGGATACAAAGAGCAAAGGATAGTGTTTGCTGTTTGGTGAAGGGAGTTGGGATTACAGGGGCAAGCTAGGTTGAAGTTGAGAGAAGGGTTAGAAATTAATTTTATAATAAAAAAGAGTAAATTAAAAATTTTAAGAAGGC
>NC_029788.2:111301035-111306259 GCF_000816755.2 Arachis ipaensis
ACTCTCCTTTTGTTATATGTGGCTCCACCCGACCACCCGTGGTTGAGAAAGTTAAGAATAGTTGTTAGTTATTAAATAAGTAAAAATAGTATATGCACACTAAAGTTAATTTTTTTCTAAGGTAGAAAAATATTTATTAAAATAATAAGATGGATACAATAAGTTGTTCGTCCTATCTAGACACTAAAAACTAGATTCAGAACGGTGGGTTTTCTAAAATATTCTTATGAATTATGATTAAGAAAAGAAGTTAACTAAAAAACTCAGAAGAAAGGAAGAAAATTGAAAAGAAAAAAGAAAGAAAAAGGAAAGTCACGCTACAAGTTCTCGTTCTTGTCTAAAACTCCTGTAATAATGTTATGGTTTGTTCAAAGGCATGTTGAGAAGCAATGATTTTATTCTCAAAGATCTTTATTAAATTTCTGGCTTCCCAGTTCATTCAGCACAACACTGCGAGCACCAAGTTCTTCATCTCATAAGGCATTTGGTTCGACTAATTTATTACTTGCGACCACCACTTTTAGAATGGTAGAGTTTTCAATACTTGGCCTTAATGTCTAACCGGTGAAAACTACCATGTTTGATTTACGAGATAGTACTGGATCAAGTAGTGAATGACTGATTCTCTATTTTTTTTTACATCTAGGGCAGATATTGGAGATGCTCTAGAATTTTTTATTCAATCTTCTCCTCACAGCGAGTCCATTATAACAAACTTTTCAAACGAAGACATATTTTTGGAGCGCATCATAGATTTCAAAGGGCTCCGTATCTTTCTTTTTTCTATTTGCTTCCGGTAATTATTCTATGGGTTGGTGAAAAAATTGATACGCAATTTGGTAACCCGTGTATACTAAGTATCTTCCCAATTTTTTTCTGGACCAAGTTAGTCTATCTTTTCCTTCTCCAATTTATGTTTGTAATATTCTTGTTACAAGTTGCAATATCTAAAATAAAATTTGTTGTTATTGTGTGTTCATCCCATTATCTATTGTTGTTAATAAATTGGTTAACCTGTTCTAGTTTAGCATTAGGATCTGATTTTGCGTTGTAGCAATAGGCAATAAGTTTCTAATCCAAGAGTCTTCAAAAATGCACACTGAGTTTTCCCGGCCAATTTTTCATAGCAGTCGTTTCTCCAAAATCTTCATCTTTTTAAGTAGGCTCCTCTATGCCTAAGATGGATTGTAACATATCTCAACTTTCAAGAAAGTAGAATACCTAAAATATCTTCCTTTGTAAAGCTTACTAACTAGTGAATATGATTTACTGGATATTCTCCATCCTTGTTTGGCTAGCATGGCCAAGTTGAAAGCTTTTAGATTTTTGATTCTCAGGCCTCCTTGACTCTTCTCTCTACTGATAACACCCCATTTAATCCACCATGGTTTTCTTTTCGAAACCTTTTGGTCCCACCAAAAGTTCATTATCTTCCTTTGTATTTCCTCTAATAAAGAGTCAGGTAATCTAAAACAACTCAAAGTATAGAGTGAAACAGTTATTGCTATTGTCTTGACAAGTACTTTTTTTTCACTTACCGAGAGCAATGATCTTTTGCAATTTTGCAATCTTTTTCTATTTTATCTTTGATATAGTTGACGATGCTCTTCTTAAACCGTTGTATAACCACCGGTAATCCTAAATATTTATCTTGAACTCCAATATGAAGAATATTCATTCTTTGTGCTAGATCATCTCTGACTTGCGAGGGGTGTTTTTTACTGGAAAAAAAAAAGGAGGATTTATTAAGATTTGTTTGTTGTCCACTTAGTTCATTATAGGTTTGTAGTACTTGAATCAATTTTTGGCATGCATTCTCGCTTGTTTTACAAAAGAGAATCGAGTCATCCGCAAATAACAGGTGGTTGATTGACAGGCACCTATTGTTAATCCTCAATCCTGAGATTTTTAGTTTTTGTTCTCCCTGTAGAGCAGATAGGAGAGTCTTTCTGCGCAGATGGTCACCTTGTCGCAACCCCTGCATGGTTTGAAAAAACTATGAGGTTGACCATCCATAGTAACAGAATATGATACAGTAGTTACATATTCCTTCATCTCCCCCAATCCACTGACTGCAGAAATCCAGTTTCTTTATTTCTTTCCAAACAAAGCACAATTCAACCTGTTGTATGCTTTGTTTGTATCAAGCTTCAAAGCTACTTCATAATCACCTTCACTTTTATTTTTTAGAAAATGCATCAACCTATGAGAAATTAGAGTATTATCGCTAATTAGTCGGCCTTTAACAAAAGCACTTTAATTTTCACTAATCACTCTGTTTAAAACACCCTGTATACGATGAACCAGCACTTTCGAAATAATTTTATAAACAACATTGCTCAAACTGATTGGTCTAATAGTGTTAGCATGTGGGACCTTAGGAATTAAATAGATATGAGTATGATTGAAACTCCTTAACCTTTTTCCACCACAAAAGAAGCTTGGAACCGCATGTATAACATCATTTTTTATGACAATCCAGAAAAATTGAAAGAATTTACATGTGAAACCATCATCATCGGGGCTGAGAAAGGATTGATTGAGAATGTAGCTTTCTTGATTTTCTCCTCTGTGACCTCTTTGTAAGTCTCCTATTAGCCTCCTCATTCACTTGCCTTCCCATCTCCTCTAATTCCTCTGTAGCCCTTCTTAGATTAGAAGTAGAGAAAAGATAACTGAAGTATTCTTAAGTAATGTGTGTCATGCCTTTCAAATCAGCTTTGTAGGAACCCGAGTTGTCTTGGAGTCTGTGTATCTTGTTCTTTTGGTTTCTATTCTAAAATTTTGCATAAAAAAATTTTGTATTCTGGTCCCCTCATTATAGCCATTGCACCCTAGATTTCTCTTTCCAATATCTCTCCTTTAATTCCTAGGCATTTGTTTATTCGGCTTCTAAAACTTGAATTCTCCTTTGCTCTGCCAACTTCCCTTTAGCCTTCTCTACTTCTAGCTTTTTTCTGATCACAGCGATTCTTTTTTGTGAATTGTGATTGTTACTCTGCTGCCAATCAACAAGAATATGTCTGCATTTTTTTAATTTGCAAAATAGCTTGTACATTGGCGAGCCATCCATATTTCAGCTGCCATGCTTCCTTTACAATCCTTATAACCTCTTCATTTTCGCACTACCTTTCTTGAAAACGAAACCTCCTTTTCATTCTTCTCTCTTCACTATCTGACTGAAGTAAAAGAGGGTAATGGTCTGATCCCGTATCTTCTAGATAGATGATTTGTACATTTGGATAGTCTACTCTCAACTGAGTTGAAGTTAAGCATCTATCCAGTCTTTCCCGAATAAATTTTGAATCCTATTGCTTATTGCTCCAAGTAAATTTTCTTCCCACGTATCCTAAATCCACTAAATTTTCTGCACTAATGAAGTTGTTAAATGCCTCAATAGAAGATGCTGATTTCATTCTCCCACCCTCTTTCTCATGATAAGATGTTACTGCATTAAAATCACCTATGATCATGAAATAAGGGTTGTCTCTTCTGACCATCTCCAAAACCACTTTGTACTAATCTTTCCTACGATTATCATCATCGTGATGATGAACCGTAACCACTTTCCATTACTTCTAAAGAGAGCGGTCAATCCACTAAAAATGAATTAGGAAATCTTCACTGTGTTAAATCGTGATGTCCGCTTCCTCTTTCCAAGCCAACGCTAATCCCTCTGTCATGCCTTTATGATTGACACAAAAAATTCTTAAAACTCGCCATCTTGCACTTCTCCATCACCGTCGAGACAATGTTTTTAGTATTTCACTGTTCTAATTTATATTTGTGCAATACACTAATATAGCATTCATTTAAAACATAAATCTTACTGTATCATGATTTTCCATAGGTTTCAATGCTATCGTTCTGGCACTTAGATTTATCCAATCTCTTGAGTTAAGGCCGAGTTAAGACCAAGTCAATCCAACTCTTAATATTTAGCAAGAAAAGTAAGAATACAAGACAATTCAAGAAAAATAAAGTTTTTGTGAAAATAATACTTTACTCTATAAGGTAGTGTTTGTTTTCAGAGATTGGAACTAAGACTGAAAAATTGAGACTTAGTATTGTATTTGGTGGCCAGAAACTGGAATTAAAATTTTAATCCTGAAATACAAAATTTCAGTACCTTTAGGTAGTGTTTGGTGGAGAGACAGAGACGAAAAGACTGAGACTGAGAGACAGAGACTAAGAGACAGAGATTAAAATCAATCTCAGTATTCTGTTTGGTACAAAATGAGAGACAGAAATTGAAACAAGAATA
Source organism: Arachis ipaensis (assembly GCF_000816755.2). Classification (NCBI taxonomy): domain Eukaryota; kingdom Viridiplantae; phylum Streptophyta; class Magnoliopsida; order Fabales; family Fabaceae; genus Arachis; species Arachis ipaensis. The sequence goes on from NC_029788.2 coordinate 111,305,300, forward strand.
AAACTCTAATTTAATTTGCACAAAGGGTAAAATTAGAATTAATTAATTAAAATGAGGGTATTTTAGGTATAAAATGTTATTAAAGTTTCAGTCTCCATCTCTAAAAATTTTAGTCCCATGTGTCCTCACTTTTTGGAGGTATTGAAATACTGAAATTTTTGAGACAGAGACAGAAATTTTAATACGAGTCTCTGAACCAACAAACATGATACTGAGTCTCAGTCTCTTAGTCTCTGTCTCAGTACCTCAAAACAAACGCTACCTTAGTACCTCCAGAAAGTAGAAACACAAGGGACTAGAATTTCTGGGGACGGGGGACTAAAAACTTTAACATTATTTTTTAATAACTAAGGATATTTTAATAAATATTCTCATTTTATATCCATATTTAATCTTAGTCTCTGTCTCTCTTTCAAATATTATTTCTTAGTTTTAGTCTGTCTTTTAAATGCAGCTTAAATATTTGTTACAAATGATTTACACACTCAAACTAAAGTTGTCACTCTATTTATAAGCATCTATCTCCTAAATAAAAAATAAAGATTATAATAATATATTTAGATTAAATATCTAAAACTTTTATTATAAATATCTTACTTATCATATTTTTTTAAATACTTCAAAATATTTTGTATTACTATTCTTCCTACTTTAATACGTATTTATATTATGTGAAAATGCTTTATAACATTTTAGAACCTTTGAATGCTTTCTAGAATCTTTTAGAATATTTTGTCATATTTTAGAACGTTCCAAAATTATTCAAAAAAAAATTTAAATATTCTCAATTTTATCTAATTTTTATATGATACCATTAAACGTAACATTTTAAAATTTACAATTAAATTTGACAAAAGACGATATATTATTACACAATATAAAGTACCAAAAAAAATAGTTGTAAGTTGAGATATTAGAAGAAAAAAGTTTAAAGAGCAAGATAGTAGACTTGCTTTATTC
>NC_029788.2:111306528-111322359 GCF_000816755.2 Arachis ipaensis
ATTTTAAATCTACGACTAAATCTGTAAAGGCAGTCCTTCAGATTTACAGCTTTTACTATTTTAGTTTTTTAGATATAAAATTCACTATATTGGTCCTTGAGATCCAATTTTTGATATTATATTAGTCCCTAGACCCTTTTAAATGCCGAATCAGCAAACAAAATACTGAGCATGTTCTGATTTGCCACGCTAGACACGTTGTTAAATAGTGTTGTTTCATTTTTTATGCTTAAATAAGGTAAAAACGAGAAGATGAAAAAGAGCTTATATAATGTGCAAACCATTTTGTCCCCCTTCATTCTCCAAATTAACTTTTATTTTATCTTGTTTAAGTGTCAAAATAAAACAACGGCATTTAGCCATATATCCAACATGGCAAGACAGAGTCAGTTTAGTACTTTGTTCACTGACTTGACATCGTAAAAAATTTAGGGACTAATATAGTGTTTAGAGCTAGATCTCAAGGACTAGTATATCAAATTTTGGATCTACACAATGAATTGTCCTCTAATATCTATTGATAACTAGACTTGTCAACTCTAATTACAAGGAGATTTGTAACTTCGTTTAAATCCTTATTTTATAGGTAGATAAAGCATAAATTCCGCAAAAAGATTTAGCAGAGTAAAATATATTTTTTATTTTTAATATGTATCAAAATTTTTAAAAGTATTTTTAAAATTTTAATTTACATTAGTTTTATTCATAATTTAGAATTTATAATTTAAAAATTAATAAATATTAACAAAAAATAATAAATTTTATTGATTATATTTTTTTTTTCTAAAGTTAAGAACGAGACTCGAACTCGTGACCTCTAAGTGAGTATGAAGAGACTATATCATCGCTTAACTTTAAAAAAAAATTATTGGTTATATAATATTGCATAAATAATTAATTTTATCTTTTTATATAAGTTCATATTTTTTTATTTATATTATAACTTTTTTTATAGCATCTTCTCTCAAACTTGGTTCTTTTCTAATTATTACCACCATGCCCTCTCATCTGCTGCCACAACCATTTAATGGAAAATAAATGAATTAATAGAAAATAAAAGTCATCGCCTCTTGTTTCATTTTCACTTCTGTCGCAACCTCGCACTAGGAGAACTCAGTATCACCTCCATTGACACTCATCCAGCATTTTGGAAGATAATGGTTTATCAACCTTCTCAATTTTCTTCAACAGTAACAAGGTCGTAGGAGAAGAAGAACATTCTTTTGTGGTGAAAGACCAGTTTTACACACATCATCAACGCATAAAACCCATGACGTTGAGGAAGTGTTGCAAGTAGCTTTTGCTAAAATTTTTCTAATAACACGCAGGAATAAAAAATAGTTCTCTTAACTAGTAACAGGTTTAATGTACATGTCAATCTCTCCGTTAATTGTTATCTAAAAAATTTAATTATAGAATTAAAATAAAATATTAAAAATATTAAAAGATAAATTAAAATTTCGATCAAATATTACATACCAAAATAATAGTAACAAAAAAAAACACACGTTTGAACTCATATAATGAAATGTGATTTTAATTTTATAGGCTCCTGCTTCAAATTTGTAATATGAATTCATATGTAGCTCTACCGGATCAAATAAATAATGATGCATTTGCTGAAAACACATACTTGCAAAAGAGATTACCCATAAAAGGAAATGAGAACCCTGAAAATCTATTGTTTTTGGTTATTATTTAGTTATTAATTTAATTTTTTTAATTGAGCAATTTAATAATATATTTTATTTTATATTTTTAAATATTAATAATTGATTAAAAATAATAAATTTTAATACTTTTTTAGTATTTATTTATACATAAATATTATTACACTTATCATAATTAAAAAAATTAGAAGATAATATATTTAAAAAACTAACATATTTAATTTAAAATTTAAAAATATAAAAATATTCTTAACCAATAAGAAGTAATCTTTTAAGATATAGTCATAACTAATTTTATATTTATCGAATTTTAATAATCTTTGCTTATATGAAAAGATCGCATTGTAATCAACCAACCTAACATAATAATAGTATTTCGTAAATATCTCAAGTTACAGTTACTCGATTGACTTATTTCAAAGCTCGTTTTAAACTTAACTCAATTATCTGTAAATTTATATCTAATAGGTATTTTCAAATTTCAAACGTAGAAAATTTTATAAAGCTTTTAAAGTGACCATTCAGATTGAAAATTTCAATCTTTCGGTAATGAAAAGTAACCCCAAAGATAAAATAATCAAAGTGGTCTTTTTAGTAAGAGAAGGTGATTAATAAGCTTTTGGGATAAGAACTTTTGATAAAGAAAGAGGACTTCTATCAATTTTATATCTGGTTTGAACTCTCAATACCTTCCAAAGACAAAGTAATGTTAAAACTGAAAAGAATGCTTAAGAAAAGTTAAATTCAATTTCATGCATTGTATTAGAGTCCAAATCAACAATGGATCATTTTCAGTTCAAGTATGGAGATGCTAGGAGAAGGTCAAGAGAAACTAAGTCAAGGTTCTTGTGTTTACGTTCCGTATAATTTAATATTATAGGCATTTCAGTCATGAGCCACATGATTCATAACATAAATAAGTGAGAAGCATCTAAAAGTCATACCACTCCAACTAACAAAGACTTTTGAAAATAATAATTGAATAACATTGCATTATCATTTTTTTTATTTTAAAATTCAAAGTGGTCAGAAATAGATACGATGACACCATATAGATAAACTAATAATAAATCTTGGTTTCTCCCTCCTCTTCCTGTACCATCTTCAGGAACAACGCAGTACGAAGCAATTCGCTAATCGATTGAGCTGAAAAGACCAGTGTACTATAAGATGATTAGAAATTGAATACCAAGACATGAAAGGTTATGCACTTGCTCAAATTCATATTAAAGATGGAGAATAGGCAATTACGAAGTGAGAGAATTAAGATTCTCAATATGTCTTATTTTATCTTTATTGAGTGGCTATAATACTTGTTTTTTTATATGATTATTTGATATGAGTAAAGTTTGTCATTGTTTTTGTCTTTATAGTTTTGTACGTCTATTTTCGTATTAGTATCACTAAGTACACTTATATTTCTCAATTAATAACAATTCTAATGATCAAGACTCACTATTTTCAAATAGCTTTAAAAAATAAATACTAGTTATCCACTATTTTTTTATAAATTATTTTATATAAAGATTTTATTTCAAAAATTTTATACAATTTAAATATCAACAACCAATATAATTCAAATAATACTTAAGCCTACACTATTTATGCCTTACCCGAGCCAATTTCAGCAATGAAGGAAGACCATGGGAGAATGAAAATTGTCTTAAATGCTGAATTCACAATGGGTAGTACAAATAATGTGAAAGGAGAAAGCAGAAAAATGCTACAACTAAAACATCTTACAAAAAACGAGGAAGCAAGAGAGAGACTATTTGTTAGAATCAGAGGTAAAAGAAGTCCATAGCAGAAAGATGATGATTTGGAAGAGGAAAGCATGAGCAATTCAAAAAAAAAAAATTCTTGCTAAAAGGGAGCAGGGTGCCATCTGAAAATGGACACCCTAACAGTTATGAAGATGCTCCAGTAGAACTGCTGGGATTTCGAGAAGCTTCTAACAGTTCACAATTAATATCAAAGGGATTCAGATTTTTCATTCCCCTGAGGTGCTGTTTCTAAGTGAAACAAAGCAACATCCCTCATTTGTCGAGAGGCAATTAAAGGAATGTGATTTCTCATAATTTTACAATGTAGCGCCCAATGAAATAGCAGGAGGACTAACCTTAGCATGGAAGGAAGGACACAACATAGTGGTGCGAAATAGTGGGGAGTTTTTCATAGTATTTTCTATTAAAGATCCAAAAACTCATATCATATGGAAAGTAATCACTAATCAGGGTACACCTTAACAACATGAATAACGTTAGAATAAAATTGGTGAAAGGTCGGAATAATCCAATTTTTGTTGATGACGAGCTTGTTCCAAAGGTCGGAATGACCTTTACCACCCTTAAAGATGCTGAAAAATTTTACAGAAACTACGCCAAGGCTGCAGGTTTTTCTACAAGAGTTTGGTGCACAAATAGGAAGGGAAACGAGATTAAGAATCAACTGATTACATGTAGCAGAGAGGGAAAATGGAAATCTAAAATATCTCCGACCGAGAAGACCAATCCGACAGCCGGTTTAAACTGTCCTGCAAGAATTTATATACACACATTGAAGGATGTCGGTGCTTGGATCATTTCAAAGGTTGTGCTGGATCATTCACACCCCTGCTGTCCAAGTAAAGCAGAGATGCTCAAACAGCACAGGGAACTAAGCATGTCCATTCGTCGTACGATAGAGAATAACGAGGAGGCCGGTATCAGACCAAGCAAAACCTACCAATCATTTGTTGCGGCTGCCGGGGGTCACCGCGAGTTAAATTTTATCGAAAAGGACGTGAGAAATTACATTACGAGGGAAGTGCGGAATGTTTTCGAACAAGAAGATGCAAAGGAATTCGGAAAATATTTCTTAAGAATGAAAGAGAAGAATCCGAATTTCTTTTTTGAGCTCGAACTGGAGGAGGATCAATCGATTAAGCTGGCTTTTTGGGCCGATGCAAGAAGCAGAGCCGCCTTTGAGTATTTCGGAGACGTCATTTCATTCGACACTACCTACAATACAAACAGATAACAAACTGCCCCTGTTTATGATGCTAAATTAATGTATTTTTACGAAACCGCAGCAGAGGTGTATATTGGCTGTTTCATTGGGTGTATACGAAGCATTTGTTAGGGTGTACCTAATGATTTTGCATTCTGGACTATGGTAATTTGTTTCAGGTATAATTTGGTCTGTGGTTCTTTTGTCGGGGTGAATCACCACGGTCAGTCAACACTTCTCGGATGCTCTTTGATGAAGAACGAAGAAATTGAATCATTCAAATGGTTATTTCAATGCTGGCTTCGTTGCATGGGAGGAAATACTCCGAAAGGGTTTCTAACCGATCAGTGCGCATCAATGAAAAGGGCTTTAGAGGCCTGTATGCCAACAACAGTTCACCGTTGGTGTATTTGGCACATCATGAAGAAGATTCCAAGCAAATTAAATGGGTACAAGGGACATGCCGATATTGAACAAGAAATGAGCCAAGTTGTTTGGAACTCTCATAGCAAAGACTCATTTGATAGGAATTGGAATGATTTTCTGCTAAATTTTGGTCTTGCGGACAACAAGTGGCTTTCAGGTAATGTCTTTTTAAAATCTTCAGCAGAGGTATAAATTGCATGTTTCCTCGGGTGTATTTATAGTCTGTGTTTGGGTGTATTATGCAGATCTGTACGAAGACCGTCACATATGGGTTCCTATCTATCTGGATCACCACTTCTAGGCAGGGATGAGAAGCACATAAAGGAGCGAGAGCATGCATTCATTTTTTAACAAGTATATCACCTGGAACAGCTCGCTTATTCAGTTCGTCAAACAATACGATAATTGCCTCGGAAGCAGGGAGCAAGCAGAGAGAGAATCAGATGCTGCAGCTTTTCATACGGTCATACCGTGTGCAACCAAATCCTCCATTGAAGCTCAGTTTCAAGATGCGTACACTCATGCAAAGTTTAGGGAAGTCTAAGCGCAACTCAGAGGAAAGGCGAATTGCATCACCAGATTAAAGAATTCCGCTCTAGGCTATTCAGTATACGAAGTCGGAGAACAAGTTTCCAGCTCAATATTCAACAAGTTCGTGGTTACTTACGACTCAGTTGCAGCCGAGGTAAAATGCCAATGCTTATTATTCGAGTCGAGAGGGATACTGTGCCGTCACGCACTAAGCGTGTTAAGCTTCGAACAAGTAAGCCAAGTGTCACCTAGATATATACTGGAACGATGGAGCAAGAAGGTAAAGAGGCGACACATACACATTAAGAGCAGCCACGACGAGGCACTGATGGAGCCAAGAAGCAAGAGGTTCGACCAATTGGTTTTTTGTTCACAAAATATTTGCGAATTTGCCTCCGAATAGGATGAGCTGACTGTAATTCTGCACCGTGCGTACGATAACGTCATGGCCGAGATGGAATCATTAAAAGCCAAAAGGAAGGGGACATCTTCTTTATCCCACGAAGACGCCAACTTGGAATCCGTTAACGAGCTTCAAAGCCCGCCAAGGATTCGAACAAGAGGACGTCCAAAAAACAGGCTAGGTTCAAAGCTGGAGAAACAGATTGCAAATGCCACAAAGAAGAAGAAGACGAAAGTTTTAAGCGAGGAAAAAGTAATGTTCTTTAAATTTGTGGTGATTGAGTTTATTTTTCTCGTTAATAGTTTAGCTAATGTGTGAGTGTTATATTCAGATAAACCTGTTTGATGCTGCATCAGCGGTGCATTCAAATTCCAGCCAATATCAAGGACACGTTATGAATTATCAGTTCAGGATACCAGCAGCAGGGGATAACTCTTTGGGTGTATAGTTTTATAGAATATGGGTGTAAAAGCACTGTTCTTTTGGGTGTATTTTTGTTAATTCACAATTTACATATAGACACATATATAGATACATATAGAACAAAAGCTGTAAAAATTCGCAGGTTATGGGTGTATATTTGATTTGATGTTTTTCTTCATATTTTAGTACATGTAATTCATACATTTTGAATACAGCACATACAGTTTTGGTGTATATTTTATGCAATCTTGGGTGTATTATTAGACTTGCGTTGGGTGTAACAGTTTATAATTTGCGTTTATATATACCTTGATTTTTTCCTTCATATTTTACCACCTGTAATACAGCTTTTGAATACAGCACAGACAGTTTAACAGCACAGATAGTTTAACTATGGAAAAAAATATACATGGAATAGAAGTTGTTGATAAATGGCAAATATTTACATCATTTGTTCAATTTACAAACTACCCAGCAGTTGGATTACGCAGTTTCTATATCAGCAGAATTTATCTGACAAAACGGACTCAATAATACAGAGGATGGCTTCGACAGCCTTATAGCACTACTCTCTCTAATTGCCCGATCTCTTTGTTTATTCATCTCACTGAATAGTATCCGGGAAGCATACTCCACTCTATAGTGGTCCACCTCCTCCTACAATTAAAAAGTATATTCTGTTTAAACAGCAAATATTAATTCAGTAAAGTAATACAGAGTTATATAGTTCTAAAGACAGTTACCTGTTTCCAATTATCCCATTTATACTTCCCCTTTTTAATGTTTTCCGGCTCAATTAACTTAAGCCACTTCATAACGTAGATAGCGCAATCATAGCTGAAAACGAAGAAAATAGATTACAAATCTCATTTAGGAAAGTTTAATGTTCAGAGTAACAAATTTATACCTTATTTTTTGGCCTGATATTTTAACATATGATGCTTTAATTTCCTTCTCCTTCTCGTCTTTCTGCAGAGGTTCCCCGCCGGCATATGCTCTCAATCTTGAAAATACATATCCCTTAAATACCAAAACAAATCAGTAATACACCCGAATGAATGCACAAGATACACCCAACTGAATGGACAACATACACGCAACACAACTAACGAAATAGACCTATCTATTAAAGTAAAGAAGACAGAGGCAACTTACAGTGAATTTATTAATCTGCTTTCTCTCTTCGCTTGGAACTTTTTTGTGTAGCGGGTCAAGTATATGACATTTCCGCTTCGTTGTATTTATCAGCCATAACCACCAATGCCCCGAGTGGCAAACAGGTGCAAAAATCTGAAGGATTGCCACATTTCAACAGTGCGTTATTTTATTTGGCATATAAGTAAATAAGCGTACTAACAAATTTAGCAAACGAAAACTTACATATGGATGCGAAGTTAATTTTTTTCTATATATGAAGGGAATAAAACTCGGGTAGTCTTCCACCCTGAATTCCTTATTCGTTTTCGGTGATATGAATTCCCCCTCTGGGTGATCCGAAAGTGCCATGCTCTGCAAGAATTGCGAAACAAGAAATGAAATACTGAAAATACACAACTTACACCCAATTGAACGTAAAAAATACACCCAATTCAATACAGAAAATACACCCAAAGTTCGTAGAAGTAACACTTACCACAATATCGGGGGGAGACAGTATATTTGTTCTTGAAACCTCTTTTCATTTTTCTGGTTGAGGATGAGGCAGATGGCAGACAATCTAGAAATATATGCCGAAATCAATTTTACATTAATAAACATTGCAGTTGACTTTGGTGTAAAAACATTAATGTTATTCTAATATTACCTGAGATTCTATATCACTTTTCGCCTGGAGGGATGCAAGGTGCATTCTCATCAAAATGTATTTATGTTGGGCAATGAAAGTGCACATCTCCTCATACTCATTAGTATTGCCATCTGCGTCTTCCTTCAGTCTCGTCCCCCAGATGTAGCACTTTTGTTTCATATCATCCGTAATCTGATTTATTGTCCCAGGAGTTTCAAACTTCGCAGAACTTTCTCCCCCAGTCTCCCTCTAAATTTGTGGACTTTTGTTTTTTCCCTTCGCCGCACTGCTTGCTATTTTTTGGACCAAATCGTCCAATTGTTCTACAAATTTGTAGCTTCAGGAGATTTTGCCCTTTCTGTCTCCTGCGTTGACGCCCCCTCCTGGCTTGAATCAGTCAATCCAAGGCTGAATGATGGCACCCCTGGATCTGTTTTAGGAACATAGGTTGCTGTCCGTACCATCATCAACAAGGCAGCAGCGTCTTCTGCGGCTGGATGACTGTGTCATCATGTATAAGAATAAGAATAAGAATAAGAATATACAGATGATAAGCAAAGATTGATTTTAGTCTGATGAACTTACATTTTAGTTGGAGCTGGGGGAATCGTGGGTGTGGTCTCTTGAAGTTGTTTGGGGGTTTCAGGAGTGCTGCACAGTTACAAAAAATTAATCATGGCGTAAAAAAAAACTAATCATGAACAATATACACCCAAACTGTTAGCAAATATATACCCAAACTCTAAACAAATATACACCCAATACTATTTCTTACGTTTCTCTAGTCCCTTCAATCTGTAGCATAGGGGTTGGTTCAAAATCTGTCTCAGTGGTTGTTTGGGATGCCGGCGCAAAAACCTGAATCGAGACTCTAAACAAGAAGAAAAATGAAAGGTTAACAACGCCTTTGAAAATAATAAGGTTATAAGGTTGAAATATTATTGGAAAACTCACATTGCAAGCGCTTCCGACGGTGTCTGTTCCCTCACAACCATCATATTCGAATCAGCCGGACTCAACCTAAAATACACCCAAAGAAAGTCAAAAGATACACCCGAACAATTCAAAAAGAAGATAGGCTTTGTTTTTTGAGAACTTACATACTTGCAGTTTTTGCTTTTTTTTCCTGCCTTTTTTTTTTCTTGAATGAAATAATAAAGGGCTTTTTTTTCTAAAAAAATATATACATAATTAGAAGTAGAAGGGTAATAGAAGAACAAAAGTAACAGTTATTTGAAAGAGAAATTACATGCTCTGTGACGGCTAGTTTACACTACTCTGTTCTGTGCGTCCTTGAGAGGAAGGATCATCACTTCCCAAGTTCACAGCTGGTATTCTAAAACAGATTTCATGTTATTCAGACAAAATAAGATACAGGTATAAAATACACTCAAATGAATGCACAAGATACAACCAACCAAATGGACAATATACATCCAACACAACAAACGAAATATCCCAACTTAATAAACAACATACACCCAACTTGATCAACACAATACACCGAAATACTTCCACAAAATACACCCAAATCATGATAACAAGATTTTATTAAATAAAGCTTCTTACATTTCAGAGGACACATAGCGACCTTCTGTCGATCGCAGGTCAGCTTGGTTCTCCCTGCGAAACAAGAAACAATTATTAGCATACAAAAGACACCAAAATCTGAAATAGTCAGCCCAGCAAGACATACCCCTCTGCAGCAGATTTATCAACGTTTTGCCTTAGCCATTCATCTAGTTCGTCACTTGATATTTCATATGTCTCACTACATTCATAAAAGAAGATGTTAACAAAAATAATTACGATGATAGACGGTAATATAGCTTATGAGGTACTGTACCCATCAAAGTATTGATCTTCTTCAGGAGGTGAATCCTCCACAACAACTTTTTTCTTTTTTGGTTGTGTTCTGGGTGGAAAAAAAAGAATACCAATCAGAAATAAAAAATTAATTTTATCACAGAATATTATTCAAAGAAGTGCTTACTTTTTTGGTGTTGTTTTTGTCTTTTTCTTTTTCTTTTCCTTCTCCACCGGTGATGATTTTTCGCTCCTATAAGTTAATAATAGACACTTCAGTTAATACACAAAATCTTAATAATGAAGCCAAAAGAAAGGAGTAATAATTTCAGGACATTACTCATCACTTGATTCAGATTCAGATTCTGAATCAGAATCGGACCTCTCTTGACTTTTCTTTCTTTTTCTGGAGTCCATTCTGGAAGGCAAACAATCATTATTTAGAACATACTAAAAAATACATACACCCAACGCAGCAAACGAAACACACCCAGCTTAGTAAACTACATACACCCAACGTGATCAACAAAATACACCCAACTCGAAAAAGAAATTACACCCCAGTATGGTACTTACTTTTTCCCCTTTTTGCTGTGGTGTTTTCTTCCTGAATCCTCTGAGTCTTCTTGAGTCTCAGACTCAGAGGTAGGAGTGTCACTGTCAGTAGTTGTTTCTTTCTCCGAAGACGATGTTGAACTCGCCTTCCTTTTTTTGTTTTTTTTATTTCTTGTTTTTTTTTTCTTTTTTTTTTTCATTTTTTCTCTTGCTCTTGTCTCCTCCATCTTCACAATCCCCTGAAACATTAGATATTTTAGCTAGCAGCATTCAGGTAAATAAAATACAAGCAACATATTATGTTTACTTACCAAAATTTCCTCTCTTTCTGCAGCCATTCTTTCCACCAACTGCTCCTTAGTCCAGTTGGCAATCCAGGGCTTTGGTGGTCTTTCAGCCCTCTTCTTGCCTTTGTTTTTTGAAAGATGAAAGTAAACTATCATCAGGGCGAAGAGGCAGCCATCAATTGCCTTCTTCTTTTTCTCCTTGTAGTCTGTGATGCCCTTGACCATGAAGGTCAAAACATGCCCCCCAGTTTCTCTCCGATATGCTGTCCATCTTAAAAATTGGGGCCAAGTGCACAGGCGATATTTTGTTTATCGTCGTTGGCAAAAGGAACGCCATCTGTATATAGAGGATGAATATCCTCTTGAACATCAGGCGTTCCTCTTCGTTGCCAACGCCGATTTCCATCATCTCATCGGTAAGACTTTTGAGGGTCTTACCCTGGAATCTTCTAAAAATTATTTTGTCATCATCAGAAAGTTTCTTATACTCAACTTTCTCAGGAAATAGATCTCCTACAAAAAGAAAAACAACAAAGTATCCAAGTCAGTTCAAATACACCCAAGCATCAACTTAAATACACCCAAGCATCAACTTAATATACACCTATAATTTTAAGCCAGTTACCTGTTGCATTGATGCCAAGCGCATCACCTATTGTTTTTGGTGTTATTTGGAAAGAACCATATCCTGTTTTCAGTCTGTTCTCCCCAAGTTTGAAGTTGTTTGCCAGCTCCCTTAACAGTTGGTGATCCACCCTCAGTGGTGGGATGTGCATCAACCCACCGAATCCGAGATCCCTCACAATCGCCTTCTTCTCCTCACTCATGTTTCTGAACTTATCACTTAGGAGATGTGTGGTACACTTAAGGTCTTTTGTTTGGTTTCTTGCTGCCATTTTCTTTGAAACGAAAAATACACCCAAAGATATCGTTAAGATACTCCCATATATATGAGTCAGATACACCCATTAATAACAGTAAGATACACGCATATATGAGTCAGATACACCCATTGATAACAGTAAGATACACCCATATGTAAGAATCAGATACACCCATTGATAACAGTGAGATACTCCTATAGATATGATTCAGATATAGTATCCATATATATCAGTCAGATATCACTCAAACATGCTTCAATATCAAGTCACATTACAAGGTCAAGCAGTATACACCCCCCAATCTACGGAATAAACCCCCAAAAATCAGTTACCAGAAGATCTAGAACAACAAGAATAACAGGATAACTTAGAACAACAACATAGAAGAACAGTGTAACAAAGAAGCAAGAATAACAGTAAACCCCAGAACAACGACGTAGAAGGAAAGTAAAACGTAGTTTGTAATATGGAAAATATACAGGAATCTTAATGAACTTACGTTGAGTATTGTTGCTTTGTTTTCTCTTCAGATTCTTGATGGAGAGTTTGCTGGTGTTTTGACCGAGGTTTTGAACAATGACTTGTGTATTTTGAACTTTGATTTTCGCTCGAAAATGGAAGGGTTTCCTTGTTTTCGAAGCGCTTTGAGAAGTGGAAGAAGTGGAAGAAGTGGAAGAGTTTGCCATACGTAACCGTTTGAGTGTTGAGCGCGTGAAGGTGACGCTCCATGTAATCTCTCTTCATGCGCGTGACTTGTATTTGGACTGGGCCAACTTGTAAACTTGTAAGTTTGTATGTGCAGCAGGCCCGTTTATTTTTCACCCTTTAATTCTTTGCTTGACATTAAAGATGTCTTGTCTAAATTTTACACAAACTATGTGCCTTTTATTTAAGAAGACACTTTCTCAAAATTTGTCTTATTTGCTAATTTTCTCTATGATAATTCAGTTATCATACTTTTAAATTTAACATCATTTCAATTTGGAAAAAACACTATCTTGGTTCAACGAACAAAATATATGATCGCCTATTACAAAGTCACAAAAGCTAAGTTTTAAATAAAAAATTTTAACTACAAGGCAAATAGTGATAACTCGCAAATCAATAATCTCATTTACCGAACAAATCCAAAAATAGAATCATTATTAGCCGTTCATCTATCTGTTTATGATCCAAATTTTAGAAAGACCACCAGTGACGTTCTCCACACAAGGTCTACAATAAAATTACGAAGAATCTTGTTCAAATTTAAAATCCGTTGCTTCAACGGCTATTTGAGCACTCAAATTAAAAAGGTTGGAAAAACAAAAGCTAGAGATGATGTGCAGTTCTATCTCTCTGCAATTCTGAATCTGAATTCTGATTGAGAATGCAAAGAGAGAGAGATCTTCAGTCATGGAGAATAATCTATGCCACCGCCAAATCCAAAGGTTTCAATTTCAAATTCAAGTTCGCAATCAACAATCTCACTAACCCTAATTTCACTCCCACTACTTGGACCCTCTCCTTTCTCCTCAAAATTCGAAAATTCACATTCAGAATCAACACAAAACAACAACAACAACCACCACACGCTATTACTCTGCGGAGAAATGCGGGAAGATTCATTAGAGCCAAAATCGAGAAAATCCTTCACAAATTTCAGGTTCGGTTCAAGAAGAAGAACAGATCAACAATTGTTTCTGCGAACAGAGAAGAATCGCGTCGTCCATATCCGAAGGTGCGTGAAGATTACTTATCATTTCTCTCTAAATCTTACTATTTGATTTGATTACTTTAAAGTTTGTGAGCAATAATCTTTTAAAAAAGAGATATATAAAATTAGAGTGTGTTAAAAATTAAAATGATCAATTAAATTTTTTTATTAAAAATATAAAATTTAGATTTTCAATGTAGTTTTATGGTCATATACTACGTATATATTTGGACTAACAAGTAAAAGGTCGCATTATTGAAACAATTTAATTTTGATGTATTATAAATAATTTTATAAACGCATCTAATTATGTAATGCGACTTAAATAAAAATAACTGCGAATGTAATTCCTAACAATACTTCATATTATCTTCAAAGATGATTCCTAACGAAAATAAAAGAAAAAAAAGGCCCCGTCTTTTATTGCTTTCCAATTTGAGTGGCCTTTCATGAGCAAATTAAGAACCTTCTAAAATTATGGATAGGATAGTTAAAATAGATTAAATTCATGGATCCAACTTATTTATCCATTTAAATAGGTAGATTTGTTTTTAAAATTAAATCTGTTTAAATTTTGGACTAAATAAATTAAACGGACTAATCCCTATTAAAAATAAAAATAACAAATAAAAATGTAAATTAAACATAATTTTTATTCGATAAAAAGCTTTTTTCTTTTGTTTTTCTTTTGTTTTTCTTAACATGTATCCTAAAGTTACAAAATTACATTTTAACACTTCTTTCATTAGAATTTCTTAAAAATGAAGCATATGCTTAATAAAAATTTACACAATATATCATACATGATTGTGCGGTATAATTACTAACACACTCAAAACCAATGCAATAAAAGATAGAAAGAAATGAAAAATCTAAAACGTAATTTAATAACATTTAAATTCAAAGTTCAAAACAAATTAAAAATTACAAACCTACATGAAATTCATAATAAACATCCAAATGCAATATGTTCAAGAGTAGGGCTTTTTTATTAAATAAATAACGAAAAAACTTTAATTCCCTAATTACGCATGGATGAAAATAATTTTAAGAGTACGCAGTCCTAATTCATGCACAACACCTACGAAATGGACAGCAGACACGAAATGACACCTCAGGTACAGCGTCTACAAATTGGTACAACTCCGGGGTGGTACACGCGAATTGGCACACCATGGGCAAGTCTATCGAGCTAGACGCGAAATGGAACCACATCGGCTGTACTCCACACGAAATGGAGCCCGGAATTCGTTACATAAGAAACACATAGTTCCAATGAGTAGATACTTCCAATGCTCCAAAAATAAGAAAACATCATTGAAACTTGTTGGTACTACATTTTCTGATATGCAAACGAGTTGGCAACCACAACTGGCATTCTATAAGTTAACTTCGTGATTTCCTTCTTTCCGATCAGATCGGTATTCATTAGGATCACATTCTTCAGCTCTTCGAACACCTTCTGCGGAAGAATCATTATCCACAGTGGATCATCACAAACAAATATAACACCTTTAGATGTGAGAGAAATTTCTCCATTCGAATATACAATAACGTACACATTTTTGGTGGCCATGGACACTACAAAATACCCACTACAGAATTTTACAAAGAAGAGAAAGACATAGAAAAAAAGAGAGAGTCGTTGGAATAGAATTTTTTCGTCACACAACAAAAATTTTCATCCATGCTTGCAAATTGCCTACCCCGCCCCTTTATATAGCGAATTCTGGACTCCATTTCGTGTGGAGTATAGCTGATGTGGTTCCATTTCGCGTCTGACCCGATAGACTTGCCCATGACGTGCCAATTCGCGTGTACCACCCTGGAGTTGCACCAATTCGCGTCCCGGAGTCACACCAATTCGCGGACGCTGTACCTGAGGTGCCATTTCGTGCCTGCTATCCCTGTATTGGAACCCTGGCCCATTTCATGGACGGCTCCTCTGAATTGGCATGCAAACCCATTTCGTGGGTGACGTGCATGAATTGGGACTGCGTACTCTTAGAATTATTTTCATCCATACGTAATTAGAGAATTAAAGTTTTTTCCTTATTTATTTTAATAAAAAAGCCCAACAGTAGTAACAAATCAATTTTCATGTTCCAAATCAACAAGGTTAGAAGCCAATCTAAAACCATTTAATTATTATAACCCACATCGTTATCTATGATTTAGAATAGAATTAAGTATAAGTATCATTTTAATCCGTATAATTTTGATCAAAAATTAAAATTATTTTTATTTTTTTATTCAAAATCATCTCTGACATTAAATTTTATTTTAAAATTTTTTAATTTTTCAGATAAAAAAACTTGTCTTCTTTTGCCTCTTCAACATTTTTCACCCTCTCTCTTCTCATCACACTCTAAGTCT
>NC_029788.2:111322380-111364639 GCF_000816755.2 Arachis ipaensis
CTCCAAAAAAGAAATAAATAAATAAATAAAATAATAGAAAAAGAAAAAGATCTAAGGTTTGAACCAATTCACTCCTAATTACAAAACTGTTAGGATTTGATTGAATTAGTCCCACATTGCTTAGGATAGCAAATGGAGTGGGTGAGCTAGGTTATAAATATGAGGCTAAGTTCTCCATATTTTTTGCACCAATCGAAAACCCTTAAAACTTGTATCTGACTTTTCTTTTCCTCTATACTCTTTGATTAGAGTGTTGTGAGGTGTAGTTAAATATTTGTTTTGAGAGTGTGGGTGTACTGGGGTGCCGGTGTTAGAGAGAAAGAAGTCTATGTGTTGTAATAATTTTCACATAGTGATATTCTCTAGTTGTCATTTGACAACGGCCGTGGTTTTTTCTCCAGTAATTGGAGTTAGCTTCGGTTCGGTGGGATTTATTCTTAGTATGCTCTGTGGTTGCAGCCTAGTCTGACCTTCCATATCAGAAAAGAATTTTGTCCTGTGGCTTGAGGTTGATCTTTGGTTGCTGTTGTTGTTGCTGGAAGGCAGTGTGACACTGTGAGAGTGCAGTTTGGAAAGGTTCTGGCTAAGGAAAGACTTGGTATTTAAGTGTGTCCATTGTGACCCACCTCTCTTTCCTGGGGACCCTTCCTAGTGCACGGTCTATTGTATCTGACTTTTCTTTTTCTCTGTACTCTTTGATTAGAGAGTATTGTGAGGTGTAGTTAAATATTTGCTTTGAGAGTGTGGGTGTATTGGGGTGCTGGTGTTAGAGAGAAAGAAGTCTATGTGTTGTAACAATTTTCACATAGTGATATTTTCTGGTTGTCATTTGACAACGGCCGTGGTTTTTTCTCTAGTAATTGGAGTTTCCACGTTAAATTCTTGTGTTGTGATTGTGTCTATTTTATTTCTCTGTGAAAGGTATTTTCTCAAAGGAGAATAGTGTATTATTCCCAACATGTGGTATCAGAGCCTGGTTCGGTGGGATTTATTCTTAGTATGCTCTGTGATTGCAGCCTAGTCTGACCTTCTACATCAGAAAAGAATTTTGTCCTGTGGCTTGAGGTTGATCTTTGGTTGCTGTTGTTGTTGCTGGAAGGCAGTGTGACACTGTGAAAGTGCTATTTGGAAAGGTTCTGGCTAAGGAAAGACTTGGTATTTAAGTGTGTCCATTGTGACCCACCTCTCTTTCCTGGGGACCCTTCCTAGTGCA
The DNA here is from genome assembly GCF_000816755.2 of Arachis ipaensis. Classification (NCBI taxonomy): domain Eukaryota; kingdom Viridiplantae; phylum Streptophyta; class Magnoliopsida; order Fabales; family Fabaceae; genus Arachis; species Arachis ipaensis. The sequence continues at coordinate 111,323,594 of NC_029788.2, forward strand.
CGGTTGAGTTATACTATTCCAGTATACGGTTGCAACAATGTCAGGATATTCAAGTGCTGTGAAGCTTGAAATAGAGAAATTTGATGGAAGAATTAATTTTGGCTTGTGGCAAATACAAGTCAAAGATGTGTTGATACAATCAGGTTTGTACAAGGCGTTGAAGGAGAAGATCTTTGGTATGGAAGATGATGTTCTCTAGAAGATAAGAAGTATCCTCATGGTATTGCCGCACTGCTATGGATAAGGATAAGTTGTGGCAATCGGGTCCACAATTGCACACGGGCATTGTGTGTCAATTCGGTTTTGCACAACCTCCACCCCCCATCTGCAGTGACATGATTGGAGGCTGTTACATCATTATTGGATCGGATTGTGGTAGAATGAGCTTTTCATGAATGTCTTTCAACACCTCAAATTACTGTCAGATTTAGTTTTTTATTGTGTTAAGTACGATTTTGATCCCTAAAGTAGGATTGAAAATATTTTTCATTTCTAATCTTTTTTTGTTTACAAAATTATCCTTAAAGTTTAACTTAATTTTAAAATTGTCATCCTGATGAAAATACACTTCTTCCTTTTTTCCCAAAATCAACCAGAAACAGAACAAAAGCTGAAGCTGAACCAAAACCCACCACCATCATCATCATTAGAAGAACAATGGATAATGAAATTATAAGAAGAAATATAAGAACAACAACAACAATGGATAATGAAATCATAAGAAGAAACATCAGAAAATCAACATCATCGTCATCATCATCAAAACTTAGAACCCACCACCACTACCCTCCATCCACTACCACTCCATCACCATTTGCATCACCCCACCGAGAACTCAGAAAATCATCATCATCATCATCGTCATCATTATCAAAACCCAGAACTGAGGAAAACAAAAAAATCAACATCATTATCGTCAAAACTCAAAACCATTAACAAAACTCAAAACTAAAAATTCTTCCTTACAATAATTAGAAATCCCTAAATTTCTCTTCAATTACAAAAACAAAAAATCTAAAAATATAATTATCAAAACAAATGACGAGACAAGGTGTAACGACGAGGAGGTGGTGCAGCGAGACAAGGGCGAGGAGGAGAAGAAGAAACGGCTCGCGGCGCGCAACGTCCATCCTAGCGGTGAGATCCAGTGGTGAGGACCGAACGACGAGGAGCAGGAACGGCGGCGGCGAGGAACAGCGGCGATGACCCTTCCCTTTCCATTCCTTCTCTTCTTTCCTGAACCAAAACCCCAAACCCCCCTTTAATTAAGGATATTTTCGGAATAAAACTTAAAAATTTAGTAAAAAGAACAATTTTAAAACTAAGTTAAATTTTAGAAACCATTTTATAAAAAAAAAAAAGTTAAAAGTGAAAAAAATTTTCCGCCCTTATTTAGGACTAAAATCATACTTAACCTATTTTTTATTAAAGAAAAAAATTTACTAAATCTATTAAACATTGAAAGAAAAAATATATAATTTTATAAATATTTTAATAAATTTATAATTTTTAAATTTACAAACACTAATTAAATATTGTCTAAATTTTTAATCAAACAAACATCACATACAAAAATTTAGTAATAATTCAAAATAAAATAAACAAACATTTCAAATAAAAGCACAAAAATTAATATTCTAAATTCAGTCTTTAATATCTTGTATGTCAATAATATCATTTAAACCAACTCATGAAAAATACTATTTTTCTTTTGCAATATCTTTTTCGTCTAGATTTTTTTTACAAAATAAAATAAACCATTGTATCAAAAAAATAATAAAAGATAATGAACAAATTTCAACAAATTAATATCTTGTAAATATTATTATGTCATAATTAGCAAATTCATATATTCTTTTTTAAGTGTAAATCATAGTTTTAACATTTGCTGGCAATAAACTACTTCTATATTTGTTCAAAATATGAGAATCAATGCTAAGAGAGATTACGAAACAATGTTGCTTCATTCAAATATACATTGAAGCGTGTAATCCATCTTAAACATTAAGATTTAAAATATGAATAGAGCAAGAGTATAAAAAAATTCACCATCACATAACAACGAATCATGTACATTTAATGTCTTTTTCAAATGATTAACATGAATGTTATTCGACTATAAATTATCCAAAGTAATGGATAAAATTTTTTTGTCAATTTTTCATTCATTCAAAAGCATAAAAAATTTTAGAAGACAACTCAAATACGGGGGAGGAGGAGGCATGTGGCAAAAATTCAGAGTTTTATTCTATAAATTCTAGTTCTCATCAATGAAGCATACAATCAAGCATATGAACCCCTCATTGTTTATAGATATCCAAAGATAAGATGTTAAGCAAATCCTACTTGAAATGGAAACTAGATTTTTTTTTAAAAGCTTCGTCAGTTTACTTTTATGAAATTTTATGTGTGTCTTGATCGTATTTCTAATCTCCTGTTATTAACCATATTATATACCATAAGCAGTTTAATATTTCTAACAACTTTTGAATTCATATTAAGTGAGCTCATATTATTTGTATATCTGCTATAGTCTGACTCTTCATGCTTAATTTGACACAACTATAATATGTTGTTTTATAGATGTGTCATATAGCTTACTTTTGGCTTTAAACATTTTCTTGCATCTTTTACACTCGGCAAGTTTTATTCCATCTTTATCTAGATTGGGTTTTTTGAAAAAGTTCCAGACATAAGATGTTACTGATCTGACGTTTTTGAACTATGTGTATTAACCACGACTTAAGACTTAAATTCAGAAAGTAACTCCACCAATGTTGTTCATGGTTTTTGACTATTGTTCTTAATATAAGTGCAATATGGCACATCTTTTATAAAAAGACATGTTCATAGTTGTATTCAAATTAAACATGAGGATATCAGATGACGATAGCGAATATGCAAAATAAAATAGACTTACTTAATATTGATTCAAAAGTTTTTAGGGATATATTTGTCACTTATGTAGTTGATGGGGACAACCCATTTAATATGTTGATAATAGGAGATTTTGAAATTAGGTGAAATATACAAGTCCAAATTTACACCTTTCTAGTAGGCATACGATTAAGACAAACATATTGAAACTTCAGAAGAGAGAACAAGTGATGTTAAAAAACATTCTAGCTTCCATTTCAACAATGAAAAATTTATATGCTTAATTGCATACTTCAATGATGAGAAATATAAATTAAAATGGGCTAAGTAAGATTGATTTAAAAGCTGTTAGGGATATGTTTATTACTTATGTAGTTGATGGAGACAAGCCATTTAATATGGTTGATAATAGGAAATTTTGAAATTATGTGAAATATACAAGTCCAAATTTACAATTTTCTAGTAGGCATACGGTTAAGACAAACATATTGAAACTTCAGAAGAGAGAACAGGTGAAGTTAACAAAAATTCTGGCTTCTATTTCAAATAAGATTTGCTTAACATATGATCTTTGAATATCTATTGACAATCAAGAGTTTATATACTTGACTACATATTTTATTGATGAGAAACATAAATTACAGAACAAAAATCTCATTTTTTGCCACATGCCTTTTTCTCACTAGATTTGAGTTGTCTTCTAAAATTTTAAGTTTTTTAATGGAGTGAAAATTCAACAAAAAGATTTTTTTTTTCATTATTTTGGATAATGTATTTTGAAAAGTATTTTGAATGTGTATGATTTCGTTATGTGGTGGTGAATTCTTTATGTTAGTTGCTTTGCTTATGTTTTGAATTTTATTGGTCAAGATGGATAAAAAATAGCAGGCAATGTTTAGCATAAGATTAGCAAAAGTGTTAAGTATGTGAAAAAAATCTAAAGTAGGATGGTAAAATTTTTAGAATATTTTTCAGACATGTATACAAATGCATTGAGTTATATAAAGTGAAAAAAAGGTTAAATTTAGGGATGATTGTCCTCAGATGAGTGAAAAAGAGTTTAAAAGATATATGTAATTTCTTATTCTCATTTTATGAAACTACTGAGTTGTTCAATTTGAAATTACTTATCCAATTTCTACCGAATTTGTTACAAGTTTGACAAATTCAACTTGTTTTGATGAATAGTCTGAGTAATGATATGAGATATTATAACGAAATTGAGAGAACAAATGATACTTAAGTTTGAGATTATAACGAGGATGACAGAATAAATGATGCTCAAGTTTAACAAATATAATGATGACAAAAGTGTTGTTCTTGCATTTGAAGTAATTATCGATTCCAAATTTCTACTCAATGCTCATTGTTACGGTGAAATCGATTCTATTAGTGCTAAAAGACAAGGTAAAATTTGTGAAAAGTAAATTATATAAACTCTTTAATTTTTATGATGGTAATTCATTTCTCTACTATTATGGAAACTGCTTCTTCTCAAACATCAAGTTTGATTTCTCAAGTGATATCTCTGCAAGCTAAGCATTGCTCTTTGATTAAAGCATTATTCTTGTGTCATTCGATTCATGTTATATTGTTTGTATTACAAAAGATTTGATGTCACATAATCAAAGAAGCTAATGTTAATAGTGAAAAGAACTAACTTAATGTGTATTTGAGTGAAGCAATATTATTTTGCATGGGAAAAAGACAGCAATCACGTTTTCCAACACTATCACTCTTGGCACAAAACTTATTGCGTATTTCTATTACCACTGTGACTTCAAAATTTGCCTTTTGCGTATTTCTATATAGGAATGTTTATTGCCAGAGAATGTAAAAATTGTGATTTGTACTCAAAATTGGTTAAGTGAATTTACTGATTATAGTAGAATGACATTTACAGGATACTAATTGGTAAGAATTTATTCATTATCATTTATTATCTTTTTGATACATTTGTTTATTTTATTTTGTTGAGAGAGATATTGCAAAAGAAAATAATTATTCTTTAGTAATTAATTCAAATTATATTATTGACCTACGTGATGACGAAGATTATAATTAAATTTAAAATGTTATTTTTATATTTCTATTTGACATGCTACTTTAAATTATAACTTCATTTCTGCATGTAATATTTATTTAATTTGAGACTTTAATAAAGTTTAATTATCTGCTTTGAATAATATTTTTTTTTATTATAATGTTTTAAGAAGTTTGGTTGATGTACTCTCCTGTCCAAAGAAAATTTGAGTCATAGTAGAATAAATAAGAAGTATGTGTATATCTTTTGGTGGCTATAGAGACTAACCAAACTAATCCTACCTAAGGAATCACACTTGCTTTTCATTTTTTCTCACTCATGAGTAGAAAGGGAGCTTATACAATCTCAGGCCATATATAAGTAAAATTTCATCTAGCGGAAACATAATCTTATTCAATGCATCCTGAAAAACTAAGATACCAGTAGAACAACAAACATGAAAGAACTTTCCATCACATAAAAACTATTTATGCATGTTCTAAATAATTTTAAAATATTTTTGGTATGTCTCAACTCATTTAAAAGCTAAAATTTTTTTAAAAACAAGTCAATCAGTGTAGCGAGGAGGAAGATGGCAGAAACTTTTACAAAATAATCTTGGACAGTGACAGAAGCTAAGTTAAAAAATTATTACAAGTCAAACAAATCTTATCAAGAATAACAACTAGAGTAATTTTTTTAGTTTTCCATAATACTCTCCAATTCCTTAGATAAAGGACTAATTCATTCGATGACAATGATAATGATAGTAAAGTGACTAAATTTAATCATTAAAGTTTCAATTATCTCAATTTATTCCCTAAACTTTTTAAATTTTAATCACGTTAGTCCCTGTGGTAGTTTCCGTCACAGAGTTAATTGAAAAGTTTAGGAACTAAATTGAAGCAATTGAAACTTTAAGAACTAAATTGTGACTCAAGTGAATCTTCAGGGACCAAACTAAGTATTTTTTTACTAGTGCTTTGTGTATTGTGTATATTGATGTCATGTTTGACTTTTGATATTACTATGTTCTTTGATTGAACCAATTAAAACTGTAGGACCTAACTCATATTGGATTTGGAGTTGTCGGGTTTTTAGAGTCTCTAGCTCAATCTATCTCCAGTCGAAAAGGTTTAAAGGTAATCAAGATGGTTTCTTTTCTTCTATTCAACAAATTGAGGTTAGCAATAAAGTTTATGAATTTAGCCTTTTTTTCTTTGGTCGTTGTGGTGGCAGTAATAGCTTGCTTATCCTTTATTTTTCACACGAAATAAGATAGCAATCTCTAGTTTTAAGTTTCTAAGCAGAATTTGAGAGCTAATACTCAATTTAGTATCTAAATTTGTACGTGAATTTCAATTTAATTTTTAAATTTTACAAATGTGATTTATATCTGTTAATAAAGTGCTAATATAGACAATTGGATGTTACATTAGACTTCTTACAACGTGGTTTTGATTTTGGTGTTTAAATAACCTAAAAATTTATGAATTTACCAATAAAGTTTATGAATTTAGCCTTTTTTCCTTTGGTCGTTGTGGTGGCAATAATAGCTTGCTTGTCCTTTATTTTCCACACGAAATAAGATAGCAATCTCTAGTTTTAAGTTTCTAAAGAGAATTTGAGAGCTAATACTCAATTTAGTATCTGAATTTGCACGTGAGTTTCAATTTAGTTTTTAAATTTTGTAAATGTAATTTATATCTGTTAATAAAGTGCTAATATGGACAACCGAATGTTACATTAGACTTCTTACAATGTCGTTTTGATTTTGGTATTTAAATAACCTAAAAACAATATCATAATATGAGTGGCATTTAGGCTTAAGAAGTCCTGAATGTTTATGATATCGCTTTTGGAACTATTTACTATTTAGACTTAAAAAATCCTAAATGGCATCCGATTATTTATGTCAATATTTTGTTGATGTCTACATGTTAAAAATTATTCCAAAAATTAATATAAGTCATGTTTGCGAAATTTAAAAATTAAATAGACTCAATTGAAATTTTAAAAATTAAATTACGACTTACGTATAAATTCGGAAACTAAATTAATTTAATGTTATTATGAGTAAGTGAATGTGTGCATGTGGTTTTTTTTACTTTTTTAAATTAAGAAATATGAGTTTAATGTTATGTCAATGATCATTATTGAGGGATTGAGAGGAAACTAGGCACCGGATTCAATAATTCCAGAACGTTTGTACCATTAAATAGTCTCATAATAAAACATGTTTTTAAAGTTTTTTTTAACAACTGCTATATAGTCCTTTAACTAATTTTAATTACAAATTAACCCTATATATTTTTTTAATTATAAAAACTGTTTTTAATTTTATAAATTACTATTTTATCAATCATCTATTATGTTTATTAACAATAAAAAACAAAAACAATAACGAATTATATCTTATATTGATCGTAATAAACCTCTTGGCTATTTCAATGAATTAAAAGTTTATATTTGATCCGTGACGTTCCTGATCAACAATAAAATCGTATTTCCTTGAAAACAATCGATTGGAATTTCAAAACAATCGATTGAATTATAACTCAATCGATTGAAAATTGCAAGGCACCACGGTTTTCACATAAATCAATCGATTGGGTATCGATTGAACGATGAATAAAAAGTGGATTTTTGTAATTCAATCGATTGTTTATACTCTCCAATCGATTGAATGCTTGAAAACAACCTGAGGTCTCACCAAAACAATCGATTAGTTTGGTTACTCAATCGATTGAATTCACCAAAACAATATGGATTTGCCAAATTCAATCGATTGGTTGTTTATGTGAATTCCAATTCAATCGATTGGAAAGCGTTGTAAATGATTTTTTTTTTCTGAATTTAATCGATTGTTAATATATTCCAATCGATTGAAATTTGAAATGCCTATCTATTAAACAAGAAAATCATGCGTATTCACACCTAGTCTCTCCCCATTTTCTAAAACGTGAGAAGCTTTCTGGATTTTAGAGAGAAGAAAGAGGAACCGAACTGGTGTTCTTATGTGGTCGAAGCAGGATGTAATTAAGGTTATATATTAAATAATATTTTATTTTGTTATTTAGGTACTTCTTAAGTTCTCCTAAAGTTATATATTAAATAATATCGTCTTTTTATTCCTCCATTTGTCTTGAATTACCATAAAATAACAAAAATTAAAAATCTTAAACCCTTAAACTCAGTTTTCTCATACTCAAATCTCAGTGGAATTTTTACCTTGAGCTTATGGTTGTTACGTGAAGCCAAGAAGGGTGCAAATTCCGGCTCAATGAGCGCGTCTTCTTCTTTCTTTCATTTCTCCCTTTACTTACCCATTTGACTGCACCATAACAACAATGATTTTTTTAACAATTCAACTTGAGAAGCTTTCTGAATTTTAGAGAGAGGAGAGAGGAACTGAACTGGTGTTCTTACGTTTCAAAACGAGGAGAGACTGAGTGTGAATACGCATGGTTTTATTGTTTAATAGATAGGCATTTCAAATTTCAATCGATTGAATTCAGAAAAAAAATCATTTACAACGCTTTCCAATCGATTGAATTGGAATTCACATACACAACCAATCGATTGAATTTGGCAAATCCATATTGTTTTGGTGAATTCAATCGATTGAGTAACAAAACCAATCGATTGTTTTGGTGAGATATCAGGTTGTTTTCAAGCATTCAATCGATTGGAGAGTATAAACAATCGATTGAATTACAAAAATCTACTTTTTATTCATCGTTCAATCGATTGGGTCATATAACCAATCGATTGATTTATGCAAAAACTATGCTGCCTTGCAATTTTCAATCGATTGTTTTGTGATGAACTGTAGTCCAATCGATTGAGTTATAACTCAATCGATTGTTTTGAAATTCCAATCGATTGGTTTTAAAGGAAACACGATTTTATTGTTGATCACGAACGTCACGGATCAAATATAAACTTTTAATCCATTGAAATGGCCAAGAGGTTTATTACGATCAATGGAAAATCTAATTCGTTATTGTTTTTTATTTTTATTGTTAATAAACATAATAGATGATTGATAAAATAATAATTTATAAAATAAAAAACTGTTTTTATAATTAAATAAAATATATAGGGTTAATTTATAATTAAAATTAGTTAAAAGACTATGTAGCCGTTGTTAAAAAGACTTTAAAAACATGTTTTGTTATAGAACCATTTAATGGTCCAAACGTTCTGGGACCATCGAATCCGATGCTAGGAAACTACACTTTGGCCACATTAAACTTGTTATTTTATGATCTTAGAACCCGTTTGGATATGACTATTTTGCCCGAGAAAAAGAATTTTGGATATTTATATAGTTGTAAGAAAAAAATCAGTTTTCAAATATCCAGAGAGTAAGTTGTAGAATCACTATATTTAGAATTTGAAACAAGCACATCCTTAGCTTTTTGAATAAATTTGCCAACTAGAGAGTTTGATCAATAAAAAAATAGAATTTCGATGTAAAATGGTTGTAATTGCTTCTAAAATACGTATTAAAAAAGAATATGATAAATATTATTCAATTTTCAATTCAATATATTATATAATGTTATTATTATTAGATTAGGTACTTTTATATTTATCAAGTTGGCTAAAATATCAAACTCCGCCCTCACAAAATCTTATTACCAAAAGTCAATTATTTTCAAACTATTTATTTATGAAAAATATAGGAACCAAGTGTTTAATTAGTTTAAAATTGAATAATTCAATAATTTTAAATTATTTTTTAAATTTAAAATTTGATTAATTGACATTAATGATATTTTTGAATAAAAATTTACCCTAATTTATTTTTACTTTCACTAACCATTTACTACACAAAACCACAAATCCTAATCCCTCTTCCTAATGTTCCACGCTGTCACGGTTTCATCGTGCCTTCATAGCGCCGCCGCTGCACTGTCCTCGCACATCATCGCCGGTCGTCTTTGCATCCTTCTTCGCCACCTCATCTGTCATTCGCGCAAGAAAGACAGCCACCATCGTGCTTCTGCTTCACCCTTCTCACATCCCATCGTGAATTGTCCGTGTATCACTCGCACCAACTCCCCTCGCCTGACGCATCCTCGCCGCTCGCGACTCCCCATTGCTCGCCACTTGCACCCCACGGTTCTTCATCCATCGCGATGCAGCCAGGCCCTCATTCGCGACGCACGATCAACTACTCCAATCCATGTCGACTCCTCCACTTGCGATGCGCAGCCTCCATAGCTTCATCCTCGCAACGCGCCACCGCGAGTCCCCCACCGTCCACGCAATGCCGTCCAAGACGTCGTCATCGGCCATCCTGTGGCTCTTCTTCTCCTCCTCCTATTTAGTTTTGAATGATTTTTTAACTAGTTTTTTATTTTTTTTCTTAAATTTCGGATGATTCTTTCTATTAGTTTTGGATGATTCTTTTTCCTATGTGTTCCGGCCTAATGCCCGGGTCCGAGCGGCTGGCCGACCTGATGGGTTGACAAAACCCGAATCGGTGGACGATCCAAGCATCCCTCCACGAGGTACCTGGCAATTGGGGAAGGAAACTTCCTGGAAGGTGGGACTGTCCATGAGGCGCCCACCCCAGCACGGACTATATAAGGGGAGGGCACTACCCCTCCCCAGAGGTATGACACTTATCCCTTACTTTTTCTGCCACCTTGTACGGATTCTGACTTAAGCGTTGGAATCCCTTTTGCAGGTGGCTCCCCCCCCCACACACGTCACACCGACCTGTCGATAAGATCCTTGAGCCCTCCTCCTCTCTTCGCCACACCATTCCATGAGATCCAGTCACCCGCGAATGATCCGGATCCAGATCTCCCATAAATCCAGAGTACCCAGCACCTCCGACCTGTTCAGGAACCGAGCAACCGAACATTGGCGCCGTCTGTGGGGAACGTTGGATCGGCGTGAATGGATTTTCTATTGGGGCCCGCTGAGGGAGAAGAGGATGCCGTGCACGGAGAATAGGGAGCTCACCACATGAGCAGGGTGGCCTCCCTTGCTTCCTCTCACGAGCGCTCGAGATCCCCCTCTCGTAAGGACGAGAGGCGTCCTTTCGGAGGGACAGGGGGTGACAGCGCGAGAATCATGCAGGAACTGCGCCACAGAGTACAAAATCTGGAGAGGGAACTCGTGGCCAGGGACCGCTATCACCCCAGCCCGTGTCCGTCCCACACCCGATCTCCCCAACAAAGAACGACCCCTAGGGGAAGAAGCCCCCGGAGACACCACGTCAAGCAAGGAGCAGGTACCCGGTCCCCATCGCCCCAAGCGGAGTCAGAGGGCCAGAGCGGAAGCAGGGAAGGATCGCAGAGGTGGCAAGACCCCGTGATCTACGCCTGACATCGTTCAACCCGCTCCGATTCAGCAAGCCAAGGCAGTAGCAGAGAGAGGCCGAGAAGATGACGAGACCCCATAATCATAGGGGCGACCCCTTTCCACCATTCCATCCTCAAGGTCCAGCTACCAAAACACTTCGACAAGTCAAAGGACATGAGGTATGATGGAACCCAAGACCCTCAGGAACACATAGTGGCCTTTGAGGCCAGGATGAACCTGGAAGGTGTGGGCGATGCGGTGAGATGTCGTGCTTTTCCTGTGACTTTGGCCGGACTGGCAATTCGGTGGTTCAACGTGCTACCGCAGCAGTTCGTGGCTACCTTTTCAGATATAACACGTGGTTTTCTATCACAGTTCACCACACGCTTAGCCAAAGCTAAACACCCGATCAACCTCCTAGGCATGACTCAAAGAAACGGGGAACTGACAAGGAAGTATCTCGACAGGTTCAACGATGAGTGCCTAGAGATTGATGGTCTGACCAACTCGGTGGCCAGCCTATGTCTGACGAACGGGCTGTCAAATGAAGACTTCAGGAAAAACCTCACCACCAAGCCCGTATGGACCATGGAAGAAAACCAGAATGTGTCAAGAGAGTATATCAACGACAGGGAGGTAAGCCAGGTTATGGTAGCCAACAAACTAGCCAGCCCACCTTCCTCCCCATCAACCCGGGCACGACGAGAGGCCAAAGGAACATCCCAAAGATGGGGGTTCAGTTAAGCCTTTCAAGCCGTATCCCCGGATCGGAAAGTTCACAAACTACACACTCCTGACCGCCCCGATCGCGGAAGTCTACCAGCATATCGCCGATAAGGGCATCTTGTCAAAACCTCGACAGCTCAAGGATAGAACAGGCGGGAACAAAAGCCTGTACTATGACTACCATAAAGGCTTCGGCCATAAAATTGGGGATTGCTTCGATTTGAAGGACGCTTTGGAGCAAGACATTCGCGAAGGCAAGCTAGTGGAGTTCCCACAGTTTATAAGGGAACCGAGGAGGAGAGAACGCGACCGTTCCGAAGAGAATAAAGGCCGAGCCATGAAGCCGAGGCAAGACGCCCACGAAGACGGTGACTGGGGCCTCACGATCGTCAATGTTGTAGTAAGAAGGGACACCCCCCATGTCTAAGTCTGCAGCAAGAAAGGACGCGAAAGTCTTGGCCGTGTCGTCAAGCAGCCGGAGGAAGAACTCATACAAGGAAGGCCCAACGATATCGTTCGGGCCAGAAGACTGGTGGTTCGACGAAATCCCTGAAAACCCTCCCATGGTAATCACGGCAAGAGTTGGAATGGGTCTGGTCAAGTGGATCCTCGTTGATACCGGGGCCGACTCCAATATCATGTTCCGAAACGTTTTTGACGCCCTGGGCCTCCAAGAAACCGGCTTGAAAACTCATCAGCACGGAGTAGTCGGCGTAGGGGATAACTTCATTAAACCTGACGGGCGTAGTCTCCCTCCCGGTTTCAATCAGAGGAGGTCAGTGGAAGAGGACGCTAATGGCGGAGTTTGTAGTCCTAAGGGACTCCACGACTTACAACCTTATCCTAGGGAGGAAAACAATCAATGAGTTTTGTGCGGTAATTTAATGCATTAAGCTGCTGATCATGAAGTTTGTCACCGACGATGGATCGGTGGGATCCCTTAGGAGAAACGGCGGTTGTGTGCGACAATTCCAACATTTTCCTAAGGAAGAAGTCGAAGGAGGGGTCTGGGATCTTCCTAACCGATCTGGACGCTAGGATTGATGACAAACTGAGACTAGAGCCTGAAGGAGACCTGGAAAAGTTTAGGGTCGGGGACTGGAGGACAAGTTCACTTTCGTGAACAGGAACCTCCCCCACAATTTGAAAGAGCCCCTGGTAGAGATGATTCGAGCAAACGGCGACTTGTTCGCCTGGACACCTGTCGACATGCCGAGGGTCGACCCTCAGTTCATGTCACATCGCCTAGCCGTAAAAGCAGATGCGAAGCCCGTAGCCCAACGGCCGAGGAAGATGTCCTAGGAGAGAACCAACGAGGTGGCCAAGCAAACGGCCGGCTTGCTACAAGCAAGGTTCATCTGGGAACTAGACTACTCGACTTGGCTATCGAACATAGTTCTAGTCAAGAAGGCCAAACGGGAAGTAGAGGATGTGTATAGACTACTCGGACCTCAACAAGGCATTCCCTAAAGACTCCTTCCCCCTCCCCAACATTGATGCTTTAGTGGGCGCGGCCGCGGGATATCGTTTTCTGAGTTTCATAGACGCGTACTCTGGTTATAACCAGATACCGATGCACCAGCTGGACGAGGAGAAAACGGCGTTTATAACGCCATGTGGCACTTACTACTACAGGGTAATGCCGTTCGGATTGAAGAATGCAGGAGCGACTTACCAAAGGTTGATGAGCAAGGTTTTCAGCGACCTGATCAGGAAGTCGGTAGAGGTGTACGTAGATGACATCTTAGTAAAAACTGGCCAATCGGGAGACTTAGTCAACGACCTAAAGACTGTGTTCGCGTCTCTCCGGAAGCACAACATAAGGCTTAACCCCCTCAAGTGCGCCTTTGCCATGGAAGGCAGGAACTTCCTAGGTCAGAGGGGGGTTGAAGCCAACTCTAAAAAATGTGAAGCTATTTTGCAAATGACAAGGCCCGGGTGCATCAAGGATGTACAGAGGTTGGCCGGGAGGCTCACAGCCCTATCTCGTTTTCTCAGAGCATCGGCGGCCAAAGCTCTTCCATTTTTCAACCTCATGAAAAAAGAAATCGCTTTCGAATGGACACCAGCGTGCAAAGATGCCTTTAACCACTTCAAGAGCATACTCTTGGAGCCACCAGTCCTTGGCAAGCCCAAGACCGGCGAGATGCTATTCCTGTATTTGGTAGTAACAGACAAAGCGTTGGCCGCCGTCCTTGTTCGAGAAGAAAGAAAGATCCAGCAGCCAGTCTACTTCATAAGCAAGGCGCAGAGTTAAGGTATAGCAAATTGGAAAAGTTAGCCTATGCACTGCTGATCTTGACCTGAAGATTGAGGCAGCATTTCCAGGGTCATCGAGTAGCTGTCACGACAGATCATGCGATCCATCAAGTTCTGCAAAAACCTGACCTGGCTGGACGAATGATGACGTGGGTAGTCGAGTTGTCTCAATATGACCTGCAATATGAGACCAGACATGCAATTAAGGCCTAGGCTATGGCCAACTTTCTGGTGGAAGTAACTGGAGACCTTCACGAGGCCCTGGGTATACGGTGGAAACTCCATGTAGACGGAGCTTCCAACCAAACGTTTGGGAGAGCAGGGATAATCCTCGAAAGCCCGACAAGAATGGTATACGAGCAGTCCATCAAGTTCGAGTTTCTGGTCTCTAACAACCAGGCGAAATATGAGGCCCTCATTGGTGGGTTGCTCTTGTCAAAAGAAGTTGGGGCGACCATAGTGGAGGTGAATAGCGGCTCTCAAGTCGTTACCTCCCAAATCAATGGAACTTATCAAGCCAAGGACCCCCTGCTACAAAAATACCTGGAAAAGGTCAGGGGTTTGAGCAAAGATTTCGATGAGGTCGTGGTGCAGCATGTTCCAAGGTAAAGGAACACACGAGCCGACCTTCTATCGAAACTGGCCAGCACAAAGCCAGGAACAGGAAACCGGTCTTTGATCCAAGGATTGGTGAAAGAGCTGACAGTCGCCCTGTGCGTTACCCGAGCAGACGTCGTTCCCTCATGGATCGACCCAATTACCGACTTTTTGGAAAACGGCAAGCTCCCCGACGACTACAAGACTGCAAAGGCATTAAGGAGGGAGGCGGCCAAGTACGTAATAGTACAGGGCCAACTATTCAAGAAAGGACTAAACCAACCCCTGTTGAAATGCCTACGCACCGACCAGACGGACTATGTCTTAAGGGAAGTCCATGAGGGGTGTTGCGGCCACCATATCGGTGGAAAGGCCTTGGCCCGTAAGCTCGTTAGACTCCCAAGAGTTCATCAAGAGATGCAAGAAGTGTAAAGAGAACGCTAATTTCCATAAGACCCCAGTAGCCGAGTTAAGTTTGCTAATGGCCTCCCTACAAGATTTTGTGTCACTCTCGGGAAGGGTGGCGCCTAACTTGGCTCCATCAAGTTAGGCGCCACATCAAGCATTGAAACTGCATGTAATTCGGGAGGGTTGAAGTTAGGTGCCAAGCATCCGAAGTTAGGTGCCAACCCAAGGAGTAGAATTCCATTCTATTCGGGACACCTCAAGTTAGGCACTATTGGAGTCCAAGTTAGGCGCCAAGTATGAAGGAATTCCAAGTGGATTCAGTCACCTTGAAGTTAGGCGCACCAAATAGCGAAGTTAGGCGCCACGGTTGAGTGCCCAAGGGAAGTTAGGCGCAAGAAATCCAAAGTTAGGCGCCGTGAGGGAGTGCAACACACAAAGTTAGGCGCAAGGAACATCAAGTTAGGCGCCATGAAGAGTGTGAACATGAAGTTAGGCGTCGTGTCACCCAAGTTAGGCGCCTAACCAATTACCCCCCTCCCAATTACCATATCCCCTGTCCTTGCACCAAATCCCACCCAAATCAATTCCAAGATTCCCTTTCTTTTTCACAGCCTTAACCCTGTAACCCTTACCCGTGAACCTTGCCCCCCTCCTCACCCTTCCCCAAGCTTAGCCTGTGATCCCTCCCCCTCTTCCCTATCTCTCCCGTGACACCCTCCCCTTCCCAACACTCCGTGACACCATTCAATCTTCGAGACAAGCCCATGACCCTTCCTCCAAACCAACCCCAACCTCTCCCTCTATACAAACCCTCCCCCACCCCTCTTTACCCCATATACCTCTTCGAAGAACAACAAACCTCTACCCCCACTCCCCTCTCTATCCACACAACAAAACCCAAAACACAAATCTCCGAAACCCCTTCCCTTCTCAACTAACAACAACCATATCCCTTCCTTTACACCCAACCCCAAACCATACCACATAAACCCATTCTGTCAATCCCCTCTTCTTTTCTCCATCTTTTTCTGTTTTCTTTTAGTTCGAAAAAAAAAGAAAAGAATTTTTTAGCATTAAGTTTTATTTTCTTCTTTTCTTTTTCACTTTTTTATTTCACCGCCTCTTTCTTCCCCCTTTGTATTTCTCTAATTTGCTCGGGGACGAGCAAAGGTTTTATGTTTGGTGTTGTCGCTTTGCTTGTTTGTTTTCTCTGTTTTCTGTAATGGCACCCAAAACTAGTACACCTTCAAAGAAAAGGAAAGGTAAAGAGCCAGCCACCAGTTCTCATGGTACACACAGGTTCTGATGCAAGCTCCATGAAGAACATTTTTATGATCATACTTACAAGAGGGCTGTGACTCCGAAAGTGAGATTTGCACTGAAACCGGATGAATATTCAGAAATTCAATTTGAAATTGAGAGAAGAGGGTAGAATTTTATATGCAACCCGCACACGGAGGTTGGACAATTAATGGTCCAAGAGTTTTATGGAAACCTCTGGGTCACGTACAAGGACATTGAGGGAGTCAATGAGAAGAATTATCAAAGTTATGTGAGAGGCAAGGTCATTGATTTCAGCCCAAGAAGCGTCCGACATGCCTTCCATCTACTACGTCCACCTCAGCTAACTGCCTGTTATAGTGAGAGGATGCATAGAGACCCAAAACTGGATCTAGTTATTGAAGAATTATGCATTTCGGATTCTCAGTGGAGGATAGGTGCAGAGGGAAAGGCGAACCACTTAAAGAGCACTGACCTCATTCCTTTAGCTAGGGGATGGTTGGACTTCATCCGAAGATCTATCATGCCTACTAGCAACCGGTCCGAATGCACTGTGGACCGGACTGTCATGATTTATAGTATCATGAAGGGAGAAGTGGTGGATGTAGAGGAAATTATTCCAGAACAGATATACAATATTTCCTCTAATCCTCTTAAGAATGCTAGACTTGGATTCCCACATCTGATTTACCGCTTGTGTGAAGCAGCAGGGGTAAAGGTGGAGAATGATTTTTCTATTCCTGTTGAGAGACCAATCACCAAGAAGACCATGGAGACTCACAGGGAACAACACAGGGTCCACAGAGAAAAGCAAATTGAGGAGGAAGCTCAATAGGACCAGCCACCACCGCCTCAAGGACACTACTTCCCACCTCAGGAATACTGGCAGCAGCTCACCTCCTCTATTGAGCAGATGAGGATCACGCAAGACAGCCACTGCCAATAGTACACTACATCTATTGAGGAGATGAGGGTGACACAGAATAACCGTTGGGAGTATCTCACAACCACCCTTGATCAGATGAGAGCTGCTCAGGACTCTCAGCGCCAGGAGATTTCTCAGTTGAGACAGGATTATAGCTGCCTGAGAGGACCATACAGATCACAGCCAGAGGAGAGAGATCCCCACCATGGAGATTGAGGTGGCTTAGTTCCTTTCACTTCCTATATTATTTTGCCATTACTATGTTATGTTCCTGTTTTCTGCTGTTTTGTCTTGGTTATTGCATGATTCTTTGTTATTTCAATTCCTTGGTTCTAGTTTAATTTGCTATTTTTATTCTATTGTTTGCTTTTAATTCCGAAAAGTGTCTCATGTATTGCTCACTGAGCTTGAATCCAAAAGAAAAAGAAGAAAAAGATGTATTGCATGAGAAATAGAGTTTATAACAAAGGGTAGTCATATTTACTTAAATGCGGTGGTATTCTTTGTGATTCTGAATACATGACATGAACCGTGCATATTTGAATTTGAATCAAAGGATGTTGATGTATAAAGAATAGGAATTTTGAGAACTATTATGAATTTTCTAAAGTAAGTGAAAGCTTAATCCTTGAAGCAAAAGAAACAACAAAAGAAAAATAAAACCCTAGTCATTGATGCTCAGAGCCTTGGACCTTGCTTTTATTTTTCTTTTGCTGTTTCTTTTGGTTCAAGGATTAAGCTTTCACTTACTTCAGAAAATTCATAATAGTTCTTTAAATTCCTGTTCCTTATACATCAACATCCTTTGATTCAAATTCAAATATGCACGATTCATGTCATGTATTCAGAATCACAAAGAATACCACCGCATTTAAGTAAATATGACTACCCTTTGTTATAAACTCTATTTCTCATGCAATACATCTTTTTCTTCTTTTTCTTTTGGATTCAAGCTCAGTGAGCAATACATGAGACACTTTTTAGAATTAAAAGCAAACAACAGAATGAAAATAGCAAATTAAACTAGAACCTAGGAATTGAGATAACAAAGGATCATGCAATAACTAAGACAAAACAGCAGAAAATAGGAACATAACATAGTAATGAAAAATAATATAAGAAGTGAAAGGAACTAAGTCACCTCAATCTCCATGGTGGGGATCTCTCTCCTCTGGCTGTGATCCGTATGGTCCTCTCAGGCGGCTATAATCCTGTCTCAGCTGAGAAATCTCCTGGCGCTGAGAGTCCTGAGTAGCTCTCATCTGATCAAGGGTGGTTGTGAGATACTCCCAACGGCTGTTCTGTGTCACCCTCATCTCCTCAATAGATGCAGTGTACTGCTGCCAGTGGCTGTCCTGCGTGATCCTCATATGCTCAATGGAGGAGGTGAGCTGCTGCCAGTATTCCTGAGGTGGGAAGTAATGTCCCTGAGGCAGTGATGGCTGGTGTTGTTAAGCTTCCTCCTCAATTCGCTCTTCTCTATTGACCATGTGCTGTTCCCTGTGAATCTCCATGGTCTTCTTGGTGATTGGTCTCTCAACAGGAATAGGGAAATTATTCTCCACCTTTATCCCCGCTGCTTCACACAGGCGGTAAATCAGATGTGGGAATCCAAGCCTAGCCTTCTTAAGAGGATTAAAGGCAATGTTTTATATCTATTCTGGAATAATTTTCTCTACATCCACCACTTCTTCCTTCATGATACTGTAAATCATGACAGTCTGGTCCACAGTGCATTCGGACCGGTTGCTAGTAGGCATAATAGATCTTCGGATGAAGTCCATCCATCCCAAAGCTAAAGGAATGAGGTCAGTGCTCTTTAAGTAGTTCAGCTTTCCCTCTGCACCTATCCTCCACTGAGAATCCGGAATACATAATTCTTCAATAACTAGATCTAGTTCCGGGTCTCTATGCTTCCTCTCACTATAATAGGCAGTTAGCTGAGGTGGACACAGCAGATGGAGGTCCTGTCAGACGCTTCTTGGGCTGAAATCAATGACCTTGCCTCTCACATAACTCTGATAATTCTTCTCATTGACTCCCTCAATGTCCTTGTACGTGACCCAGAGGTTTCCATAAAACCCTTGGACCATCAATTGTCCAACCTCCGTGTGCGGGTTGCATATAAAATTCCACCCTCTTTTCTCAATTTCAAATTAAATTTCTGGATATTCATTCGATTTCAGTGCAAATCTCACTTTCGGAGTCACAGCCCTCTTATAAGTATGATCGTAAAAATGTTCTTCATGGAGCTTGGATCGGAACCTGTGTGTATCATGAGAATTGGTGGCTGGCTCTTTACCTTTCCTTTTCTTTGAAGGTGTACTAGTTTTGGGTGCCATTACAGAAAACGGAGAAAACAAACAAGCAAAGTGACAACACAAAACTTAAAACCTGTGCTCGTCCTCGAGCAAATTAGAGAAATACAAAGGGGGAAGAAAGAGGCAGTGAAATAAAAAAGTGAAAAAGAAAAGAAGAAAATAAAACTTAATGCTAAAAAATTCTTTTCTTTTCTTTTTTCGAACTAAAAGAAAACAGAAAAAGATGGAGAAAAAGAAGAGGGGATTGACAGAATGGGGTTGTGTGGTATGGTTTAGGGTTGGGTTTAAATGGAGGGATATGGTTGTTGTTAGTTGAGAAGGGAAGGGGTTACGGAGATTTGTGTTTTGGGTTTTGTTGTGTGGATAGAGAGTAGAGTGGGGGTAGAGGTTGGTTGTTCTTCGAAGAGGTGGGGAGGGTGTCACGGGAGGGATAGGGAAGAGGGGGAGGGATCACGACTAAGCTTCTTGGGGAAGGGTGAGGAGTGGGGCAAGGTTCACGGGTAAGGGTTAGAGGGTTAAGGCTGTGAAAAAGAAAGGGAATCTTGGAATTGATTTGGGTGGGATTTGGTGCAAGGACAGGGGATACGGTTAGGAATTATTGGGGGAGGGGGGTAATTGGTTAGGCGCCTAACTTGGGTGACACGGCGCCTAACTTCATTGAGGTAGAAGGCCTGGCGCCTAACTAGGTTGTCACGGCGCCTAACATGATGTTCACACTCTTCATGGCGCCTAACTTGATGTTCCTTGCACCTAACTTCGTGTGTTGCACCCCCTCACGGCGCCTAACTTTAGATTTCTTGCGCCTAATTTCAACCCTCCCGAATTGGGTGCAGTTTTAATGCTTGATGTGGCGCCTAAGTTAGGCGCCACCTTTCCCAAGAGTGACACAAATCTTGTACGCAGCATTGGCGCCTAACTTTGAGATTTTGAATCAATATACTCCAGGATGTCCGAAACTCTATCTTTAGGTACCTCTTTCTGTTCTAATTACTCTGGATGATCTACACACACTACACACAGAAACTCAAATAAAATCAAACAAATAACAACATCAAAGCAATAGAAATCAAACTAAAGGATACGAAAACATCGGGTTGCCTCCCGACAAGCGCTTCTTTAACGTCACTAGCTTGACGGTTAGTTCTGCTAGTTCAGCAGATGAGCGGACCTTTGGCGATCAATCTCGCCTCCAAGATAGTGCTTTAACCTCTGGCCATTAACTGTAAACTTTCTGTCAGAATTCTCTTCTTGAATTTCTACATGACCATATGGTGATGCTCTGGTTACCACAAACGGTCCTGACCACCGGAATTTTAGCTTCCCGTGAAAGAGTTTGAGCCTTGAATTAAACAGAAGCACTCTCTGACCCTGGCTCAAAGACTCCGATGGCAATCTTCTTGTCATGCCATATCTTAGTTCTCTCCTTATAGAGCTTGGCATTCTTTTAAGCCGAATATCTGAATTCATCAAGCTCATTCAACTGAAGCATTTTCTTTATTCCTGCAGCTTGAGTATCAAAGTTCAGAAACTTGATTGCCTAGTAAGCTCTATGCTCCAGCTCAACTGGCAAGTGACAAACTTTATCATAGACCAAATGATAAGGGGACATGCTAATAGGAGTCTTGTATGCTGTCCGGTATGCCCAGAGAGCATCATCAAGCTTCCTAGACCAGTCCTTCCTTGAGATGCTGATGGTCTTCTCTAGAATCCTCTTAAGTTCTCTGTTAGAAACCTCAACCTGTCCACTTGTCTGAGGGTGATACAGGGTTACCACTTTATGATGGACTCCATACCTCTGCAGAAGTGAATCTAGCTATCTATTACAGAAGTGACTTCCACCATTACTAATGAGTGTCCTTGGGACACCAAACCGGCTGAAAATATATCTCTGAAGAAAGCTCATCACCACTTTGGCATCATTGATCGGCAGAGCCACATCTTCCACCCACTTGGACACATAATCAACTGCCACCAAGATATAGTTGTTGGAATATGAGGGTGGAAAAGGTCCCATGAAGTCAATACCCCACACATCAAACAACTCAATCTCAAGAATCCCCTGATGTGGCATCTCATGGTTGGCAGGGAGATTCTTAGCTCTTTCACATCTGTCACAGTTCTTTACAAATGCTCTTGAATCCCAAAAGAGAGTCGGCCAGTAAAAACTGCTCTGAAGGACTTTTGTAGCTGTCCTTTCAACACCAAAGTGGCCTCCATAATCAGAGCCATGACAGTGCCAAAGAATCTGCTGTGTTTCCTCATCCAAAACACATCTCTGGATTATACCATCTGAGCATCTTCCAAGAAGGTATGGTTCCTCCCAAAAGTAGTACTTTGCATCAGTCAGTAGCTTCTTTACTTATTGTTTACTGTACTCTTTTGGAATGAAATTCATGGCTTTGTGATTTGCAATGTCCGCAAACCATGGAGCCTGCTGAATGAGGAATAGTTGCTCATCCAAAAATGTCTCAGTCACAGCTGTGGGTGGTTGCATGCCCTCTTCAGGTTCAATCCTGGAAAGGGGGTCAGCTACTTGATTTTCTGACCCTTTCCTGTCTTTGATCTCAAAATCAAACTCCTGAAGGAGTAGCACCCATCTGATTAATCTTGGTTTAGAATCCTGTTTGGTTAGAAGGTACTTCAAAGTAGCATGATCAGTATAAACAATAACCTTAGAACCAATTAAATAGGACCTAAACTTATCAGTAGCATACACAATGGCTAATAATTCTTTTTCTGTAGTTGTGTAATTCTTTTGAGCATCATTTAACACATGACTAGCATAGTAAATGACATGCATAAGCTTGCTGTGCCTCTATCCTAAAATAGCTCCTATAGCATAATCACTAGCATCACACATTAATTCAAATGGCAAATCCCAGTCAGGGGGAGCTATGATGGGAGCAGATGTAAGGTTTGCTTTTAGAGTTTCAAAAGCATGCAGACATTCAGTATCAAATACAAAAGGAACATCAGCAATTAGTAGGTTGCTCAATGGTTTAGTAATCTTAGAAAAATCCTTTATAAATCTTCTGTAAAATCCTGCATGACCCAAGAAACTCCGGACTGCCTTAACATTAGTTGGTGGTGGTAATTTTTCAATTACCTTCACCTTGGCTCTATCAACCTCAATCCCTTTGCTTGAAATCCGGTATCTAAGAACAATACCTTCTGTAACCATAAGATGACATTTTTTCCCAATTTAAAACAAGGTTTGATTCTTGCACCGTTTCAAGACCATAGATAAATGCTTAATGCAGGATTCAAAAGAATTACCAAAAACAGAAAAATCATCCATAAATACCTTAATAAACTTTTCAACCATATCAGAAAAAATTAAAAGCATACACCTCTGAAAAGTTGCTGGGGCATTACAGAGTCCAAATGGAATTCTCCTGTAAGCAAATACTCCGAAAGGACATGTGAATGCCGTCTTCTCTTGATATTGAGGGTCCACTGCAATTTGGTTATATCCAAAATATCCATCTAGAAAATAATAAAAAGCATGACAGCTAACCCCTCAAGCATCTGATCAGCAGGGGGAAGTGATCCTTCCTTGTAGTAGTGTTGAGGGGATTGACCTTTTGGGACCTTTCCTAATGGGCCCTGGACATGTTAAATACCTGATCGTGGCCATTAATTACTATACGAGGTGGGTCGAAGAGGAGCCGCTGGCCAGCATTTCATCAGAAAATTGCCGTAAGTTCATGTGGACGTAGGTAATTTCCAGATTCAGAATCCTAGAGTCTGTGATATCGGACAATGGGGCGCAGTTTGCAGATAAGAAGTTTGGGGAGTTTCTTATGGGCCTAGGGATAAAATAGAGGTTCTCGTCAGTGGAGCACCCACAGACCAATGGCCAAGTTGAAGCCGCAAATAAAGTCATCCTCCAAGGCCTCAAGAAACGGCTCGACCAGAAGAAGGGAACGTGGGCAGACAAACTCGCGTTGGTCCTATGGTCCTATAGAACAACACCCCAATCCTCCACCGGGAAAACTTCTTTCCGACTTACCTACGGGATTGACGCAGTGATTCCTATAAAGGTGGGAAAGCCGAGTCCACGGTTACTCCTGGGTGGAGTCGAAGAAATCGTAGAAAAGGACCTGGTCGACGAGACCAGGGAAATGGTCCACTTGTCTGAGACGGCACTGAAGCAGAGAATAGCCCTACATTAGAACGCCAAAGTGCTAAGAAGGAGTTTTGAGCCAAATGACCTAGTCCTATGTTGCAACGACGTAGGCCTCCCGACCAGGGGGAAGGGAAATTGGTGACTAATTGGGAAGGCCCATACAGAAAAGGAAGTGGTCAGCAACGGGGCTTACAAGCTGGAATGGCTGGATGGGAAAGAGGTACCCCAAACATGGAACGTGGCGAATTTGACAAGGTTCTGCTCTTAGAATCCAGGACGAACCCGACAACCAGCCGTTGCCCCGATTTAGTAACACCCGTTTTATTTCGTGATTTTGTTAATTTTTGCCATCGATTAGCATGTTTCGATTACACTTTTAAGTAAAAACCACTTCTTGCTTATTTCCATTTTACCGATGTTCTACCTTTAACTAACCAATTCAGTAAGATTATGGCATCACGGGACTGATCACCCCGGGAGCCAACGAAATTGTGAACACTACACTAAGAAGCTATGAAAATAAAGGCCACAATCTGAATATCTAAGGAGCCACAAGTCGGCTTGGCAAATATCAAACGTCGAGTAAAACGGTAAACAGTTTACACAAGTTACCAAAAATTTCAAAACAACACTTTACAAGGCCAGCACGGCCCAAAAAAGTACAATTACTTACACATTACTTTCTTTGGATGTCAATAATCTGACCATCCCAGATAGTCTTAAAAGCTCCAATGGCGGAGGTGTCGAACTCAGGAGAAAGCAGCTTGACCTGGGCCTTGATCGCTTCCTCGGTCCCGAAAGTCACCTCGCGAGCATTCCTCGCAGTCTCCTTGTTCTTCTTCTTCAAACCAGCAACCTGCCCCCTTTAGCCCGCGACACTAAGAGTTCCTGGTGGCTATGGATCTGGAAAATAAAGATTTCAGTTCTTCAAAAAAAAATAGTTAAAATCCAGTATTCATTGGGTGAGTGGTAGTCTATTGTTAATCGGGATATTCCTACGGAACCAAAGGAGGGCAATGATATCAGTTAGTTTCAAAAATGTCTTTTTTTCGCAGCCTCTCCTGTCGTTTTGCACACAGTCCATCTTCTTCCCACACAAAATCTAGTGTTCTTTCTGAGAAAGTTACTCGCCCTGAGGAACTCTCTCCTAATATTCCCCAGGATGAACTCTACGTTCCTGAAGAAACCAAACGTGACGACAGATCTGATTATATTATCAAAGCTGTCGAAAATAATATCCCTCTTGGACCAGAATCCGGTGAGGAATTCCACCTTTTAAACAAACAATCTAACCAAGAACATGTCCGCAAATATGAATATCTTCATATAGGATGTGTTCAGGTTGCAGTTAAGCCACTCATTAGAGAAGGTTTAAATGCCTCCATTCTTATGTGTCTAAGAGACGTTAGGCATAATAAGTTCTGTTCCGAGGGTTACCTGAAACTGTAGGTCGATCTCGGGCGAGATCTTTTGTACTGGTTGGAGCCGACGTGTCCGGCAGGTAGATAGTGGCCGGAGCTGGTGCGTCCGACTTGTTGGACTGAGAGGGCTGCTGATCCTTTGTCACTGAAGGGTGGGGGTACCTGCAAGGGACTCCGATGCTTAAGTTAGTAAGGGTATTAAACAGGTTTTTAGTAGAATCAGAGTATGAGTTATACCTGGGTGCTCCAGTGTATTTATAATGGTGAGATGTGACCTTCTGTGGATAAGATAAGTTAGTTATCTTATCTTATCTTATCTTTTGTTGAGGTCAGCTTATCTTCCATGGAACCGTCCTTGTCTCTATCGGCTTGGGCTGCCTTTTTGGATCTGGGTCGTATTCCTTGAGTTGGGCCCTTCTTTGGGCTTTCTTGTCGCTTTGGCCGAGTTCTTTGTAAAGAAGTCGGTCCGCTTGACCCTAAGAGGTCGGTTGCTATGTTTACTGAACATCCCGGCTCGGATAGCTCGACCCAGGGTATGAACAGTGCCCCTGCTTGAGCTCGGTCTTCTTCTTTGAGGTCGAGTCCTTGACTTCGGTCCTTCTCTAGTGAAGCCGAACTCAAGCATTTTGTCGACTCCTTTTGTAGCAGCTTTTGAATGTAGAACGTTTTTCCTCTAAAAGCGCGCGCTTTTATATCGGCGCTTTGGGAACGTGCGAGGGTTTAATGCCTTCATTAATTTTAGCATTAATTGCCCCGTTTCCCTTTGGCTCTTTATTTTGATTTTGAAAACCCAGAAACGGTTTCTCTCCTTCGCCCTTTTCGTAACTTCTTTCTCTGCTCTCTTCGCTCTCTGTCTTTTGTTTGCACTTCTGCTTTCTTGTGTCGCGGCGCTTGTTTGGCGATTTTCTGGGCAGCTTTCATTTATGCACCTCCATTTTTCTCCTTGAAGCTTCTTTCGTCTCCAGGTTAGTCCCATTTCGTGCTTTCTCTTTGTTTTTGTCTTTGTGATGAGGTTTTGTTTTTTGATCCTCGTTTAGAGAAAGTTTGGATCTTTCCGTTTTCATTGTGCCCTATTGTTGTTGAAATGTGCGTTTCGGGAGTTTCTTTATCTTCTGCATGATCCTTTTTGCTTTGCTTGATGCTTTTAGGGCTTTGCATGTTCTTTGTTGTTTCTGTTCTGATACCGCTGTCTACATCTGTTCCTTGCTTTATTTGAAGGTTGCTTTTGTCTGTTCTTGAAAAAGGTTGTATCTTTAATGGTTTCTGCTTGGCGTGCTTTGATGTTTGGGGGTGGTTTTTGCTGGTTTAGACTGTAAGGCCATGTTTTTTATGACTTTTTGCGTTTTTGCTTTGATGGAAAATGCTTGCTGTTTGAAGTCTTCTTTTCTGGTTTTGAGAGATGCTGGGGTGCGAGAAGTAGATTTTTCCTAGAAACCTTGCTTTATTGTTGCCTCCAAAGGATGCCCCAGGACTTTGGTTTGAGTCTTGGGGTTTTCCTTTTCTTGTTTGTTCGCCTGTATCGTATTGAGTTATTTTCTCCCTTGTCCGAGATGTTTTTAGTAACCCCATCTTCTTTTCTTACTTGTAGGATTAGTTGGCCTCATGTCTTCTCGCAATAACATTGTAGAGATGTCTTCCAGAGTTCCCGAGGGGATGTCCGATTGGCTGGACTCCCTTGTCTTGTTGTGTGTTTCTGTTGTGGATGCTGAATTTTGTACTGAGCTGAGGAAGCGCCATAGGATTTGTGGTAACAGTGCCCGGGAGGGGGATTATGAACTTGTTGCTCCTGATTCTGATGAGAGAGTTTGTTTTCCGACTTCCATCGAGGGGGAGCGTCCCTTCTTCTATGCTTATGAATACTTCTTCAGTCAATTGAACGTTACTTTTCCCTTTACTGCTTTTGAGACCGACCTGTTATGGTCGTGTAATATTGCCCCATCCCAGCTTCACCCAAATTTCTAGGGTTTTATCAAAATTTTTTAGCTACTTTGTCAAGAATTAGGTGTAATACCTTCTCAGACTCTTTTCCTTTATTTGTTTGTTTCCGCCAAGCCTGGCGGTTCTTCAAAAAAGAAAGCTTCATGGGTTTCTTTCCGGTCCGCTCAGGGCCATAAAGTTTTTGCTATGTATGATGAGTCCTTTAAGGACTTCAAGAATTACTTCTTTAGAATTCGCGCTGTCGAGGGGGCCCGCCCCTTTTTCCTTGATGAAAATGATGAGCCTTCCTTTCCTTTGGAGTGGCAGAAGGATGTGAGAGTGTCTCACTATACCTGGGAGATGCTTGATGATGTTGAGCGTGCCTTTGTTGTTGTGTTTGAGGATTTATGGGGAGCCCCACCCCATATTGATACAAAAAAGTTTTTGAATGACCCGTCCTTGGTTCGGACTGTTTTGGGTACTTGTCTGGCTTGTTTCTACACTTGTTTCTTAATTTTTTTGCTTCCTCTTCTTGTGATTGTAACTCTTTTCTGTGGCTGATTTTGTGTTTGCAGATATGTCAAAGAACAACGACTCCATGAAAGCCTTTAAAAAGGCGAAGAAGGCAACTGCTGCTATGAACATCTCGGCCAAGGCGGCCGGAGAGGGATCTTCTCAGGTTCCAGTAAAGCCTCCTGTGCCGAGTTCTCCGGGGTCGAGGAAAGTGATTCCCACTCCTCGGGTGCGTCTGGTCGAGCCCCCACAATCTTCTGCTGCAGCTTCTAGTGCCCCTCCTAGTAAGAAGCAAAAAATAATTGAGCCTTTCAACCTTGATGCTTCTGACTTTGATGCAGTCGAGTTTGTAGATCAACAAATCGGTCCTTATGGTGTCCTCCCTATGGATGACGTGTCACTTCTTCATCATTTTGATTATATAACTCGGAGTAGTATCAAGATGGCACACATGGGAGCGGCCTTATATCGAACTGCTCAAAGTCTTCCTCTCCATGCCACTAAAGCTTTTATGGAGGAGGCCAAACGGGAGTTTGATCGGATGAAAGGCTTGAAGAAGGAGCTGGAAGTGAAGGTGGCCAAGTTGGAAAAAGATCTGGATAATGAGAAAGCGAGTTCCCTCTCTCTGGCTGCCTCTGTAAGGCTGGCTGAGGACACAGCACTGAGGCATAAGGATAGCTATGTCACATCTTATCGGGAGGGAATGCGTCTGAAGGAGGAGTTGGAGAATGCCCGAGATGATTACTCCGAGCTCTAGGGTCATCTTGTTAGCAGTGTAACTGCTGCCTATGAGAACCTGAAGGAGCAGGTTCGGATTATTGCTCCTGAGGCCGACCTTACTCTCTTCAGCCTGGACAATGTTGTGAGGGATGGTAAGATTGTCCCTGATGACCAGGATGATGATGATGTTGAACCTCCCCCAGTGCCTTCTGTCAAAGTGTCGACCTCCTCGGTTCCTCCCGTTATGTTTGATCCGGATTGCCATATTCTGAACCGGGATGATGGAACTGTAGATGCTGTGCCTATTCAGGCTCGCCCTCCTTCTCCCCGTACGGATGCTGCCGGGAAGGCTCCCGATCTTTGCTGATCTTCTTTTTAAGTATTTGTGTAAATAGCCCGGTTTGTGGGCTTTTAAACTCTTTATTGTTTTGTTTTACTGCTGACACTTTTTAGTTGCCTGCCTGGCAACTTTTATTTTGAAAAACAAAAGTAGCTTTCTGAGGTAGATATTGGTGGCCTCTTGAAGCTTTATTATACTATGCTTTTATTGCGCTTTAACATGGTATCTCTTCTGGTTTCTGAGAGTGTTAGACTCTTGCTGCTTGACCTCTTTGGATTGCTTTGTACTTTATTGTTTGTAGCTTGGATCCTTTGAGGCTGTGGCGGTGTGGGTCCGACTTGTTTCTCGGTTTTCTCGCTCTTGCTTGCATTTTTAGCGCTTCATAACCGATTTCTTTGCGTTGGTCCCCTTCTAAGTTATTTTTGTAATCCTCTTTCTTGGACCTTTGTCAGGTTTCTTTCAGGGATTACTTTTATAACTTGTTTTGTAGGAGACCGACTTCGTCAGGTCGATCTCTTCTAAGTTATTTTTGTAATCCTCTTTCTTGGACCTTTGTCAGGTCTCTTTCAGGGATTACTTTTATAACTTTTTTTGTAGGAGACCGACTTCGTTAGGTCGATCTCTTCTAAGTTATTTTTGTAATCCTCTTTCTTGGACCTTTGTCAGGTCTCTTTCAGGAATTACTTTTATAACTTGTTTTGTAGGAGACCGACTTCGTTAGGTCGATCTCTTCTAAGTTATTTTTGTAATCCTCTTTCTTGGATCTTTGTCAGGTCTCTTTCAGGGATTACTTTTATAACTTGTTTTGTAGGAGACCGACTTCGTTAGGTCGATCTCTTCTAAGTTATTTTTGTAATCCTCTTTCTTGGACCTTTGTCAGGTCTCTTTCAGGGATTACTTTTATAACTTGTTTTGTAGGAGACCGACTTCGTTAGGTCGATCTCTTCTAAGTTATAGCAATTCCTCTTTTATAGGGTTGGCCAAACCTCTTTCCAGGGATTTGCTGATAACTTGGGTTGACTTGGTCCGACTTTTTAGTGTCGGCCAGTCTTTTTAAGTTATTATGTAGCAATCCATAAGACCTCGTCAGGTTCTTTTTTTGGGATCACTTTTGATAACTTCTTGCATTATTCTGTGTTCATCTTTGCCGATTTGTAGATGGTAGTTTCTGTCCCGGTTTGATCATCCTTTAGGTGAATCGCGTTTTCACCTTTGTTGGACGATCATTCCTATCGAGATCGTACAGTGAATCTGTTTTTCACTTTTTGTCGATCTGTTGCTTTATAATCGGACGATGAATGCTTCAGATTAATGCGTCTTGGGAATTTGTAGAATATCTGAAATGTATTTTATTCAAAAGAAACTGCAAATATATACATGCGGGAGTTTTTTGTACCCTTAAGTCGGATTGAATCTCAGCCTTGATGCCTCATTAAAAAACCTTTTCAGAAAAAAGAGTGCATCTTGTGATGAGATCTTTTACCTTTTCTAGCTATAGTACCTTCTTAGGTTACAGGCATGCCATGATCTGGGGAGTTCTCGTCCCTCGAGTTCGGACAGTCTGTAGTAGCCCTTCCCCAGTACTTCTATGATTCGGTAGGGTCCTTTCCAGTTGGCTGCCAACTTTCCTTCTCCGGGTCAAGTTGTTCCAATATCATTTCGGATTAAGATGAGATCATTCTCAGCGAAACCTCTTGGCACTACCTTTTGATTATACCTGGAAGCCATTCGCCACTTTAGTGCTTCTTCTCTGATCCGAGCTCTTTCTTGGATTTTCGGAAGTAGGTCGAGCTCTTCTCTTTGAAGTTGAGAGTTGGTTTGTTCATTGTAGTGGACTACTCGGGGGGACCCTTCCTCGACTTCTATTGGAATCATTGCCTCCACTCCGTATGCTAATCGAAAAAGTGATTCGTTCGTAGTGGAATGAGGGGTCGTTCGATACGCCCATAGGACTTGTGGAAGTTCCTCGGCCCAAGCTCCCTTTGCTTCTTGTAGTCTCCGTTTCAGCCCAGCCAATATGACTTTGTTGGCCACTTCGGCTTGTCCATTGGCTTGGGCATGTTCGACGGAGGCGAATTGGTGTTTTATATTCAAGTCGGCTACTAGTTTTCTGAAGCCTGCATCTGTGAATTGGGTGCCATTGTCTGTGGTGATGGAGTATGGGACCCCGAACCTTGTGACAATGTTCCTATATAGGAATTTCCGGCTTCTTTGAGCAGTGGCGTTGGCTAGGGGTTCTGTCTCGATCTATTTTGTGAAATAGTCTACCCCCACTATGAGGAATTTGACTTGTCCCGATCCCTGGGGAAAGGGTCCGAGAAGATTGAGTCCCCACTTTGCAAATGGCCAGGGTGAGGTCACGATGATGAGCTTTTCCAGCGGGATGATGTGAAAGTTGGCATGCTTCTGACATGGTGGACATGTCTTCACAAATTCTGTAGCTTTCTTTCGTAGAGTTGGCCAATAGAATCCCGCCCGGAGTACCTTTTTGGTGAGAGCTTACGCTCCGAGATGATTGCCACAAATGCCGCTGTGTACTTCCTCCAAGACTTCTTTTGTATTGGAGGTCGGTACGCATTTTAACAATGGTATTGAGATCCCTCTTTTGTACAGGGTGTTGTTTATGATAGTGTAGTACTGTGCCTCCCTTTTTAACCTATTTGCCTCTTTTTCATCTGTAGGGAACGCTTTTGTTTTGAGGTAGTTAATTATGGGGGTCATCCATCCTTGATCACAACCTGTTATGGCTAGGACTTTTTCTTCTTCCGATATTGACAGGTTCTGTAGTATTTCCTGGATGAGGCTTCTATTATTGCCCCCTGGTTTGGTGCTGGCTAGTTTTGAGAGTGCGTCAGCTCGGGCGTTTTGCTCGCGGGGTATGTGGCAGATCCTATATTTCCTGAGTTGTCCGAGCTGTTCCTTGGTTTTATCCAAATATTTTTTCATGGTAGGATCTTTGGCTTGGTAGCTCCCTGTTATTTGTGAGGTAACGACTTGTGAATCGCTGTAGATGTTGAGTTTCTGAGCTCCAACCTCCCTAGCCAGCTTCAAACCAGCTAATAACGCTTCATATTCCGCCTGGTTGTTTGAGGCCGGGAATCTGAATTTGAGGGAGAGCTCAAGTTGGGTTCTTTGGTTGCTTTCGATTATCACACCTGCACCACTTTCGGTTTATTCGAGGAACCGTCCACGTATATATTCCACTCTATGGGGATCTCCAGGGTGTCTGTGAATTCTGCAATGAAATCGGCTAGGTATTATGATTTAATGGCTGTCTGTGCCTCGTATTAAAGGTCGAACTCGGACAACTCGATTGCCCATTGTAGGATTCTTCCTGCTAGATCTATTTTCTGCAATATCTCCTTTATGGGCTGGTTGGTCCGAACCTTAATGGTACGAGCTTGGAAGTACGGGCGAAGTCGTTGGGATGTTAGTATGAGAGCGTAGGCAAACTTCTCTATTTTCTGGTAGTTCAGCTCTGACCCCTGCAGTGCTTTACTAATGAAGTAGACGGGTTGTTGCCCACCCTCGTCTTCTATAATTAGTGCTGAGGCTATTGCCCGATTTCCTACTGCGAGGTACAATATGAGTGGTTCTCCTTCTCGTGGTCGAGATAGGATAGGTGGCCGTCCCAAGAATTCTTTGAAGTCTTGGAAGGCTTGCTCACATTCCGTTGTCCACTTGAAGTTCTTTCCCTTCCTTAAAGTAGCGTAGAAAGGGAGGGATCTTATCGCTGACCTTGCTAGGAATCTGGACAAGGCCGCCAATCTCCCGTTGAGTTGTTGTACCTCTTTGACATAGGTTGGGCTCTTCATGTTGAGTATGGCCTGGCATTTATCTGGATTTGCCTCGATTCCTCTTTGTGTGAGCATAAAGTCCAAGAACTTACCTGCTTCCACTGCGAAGGTGCATTTAGCCGGGTTAAGTCGCATGCCATGCTTCCGTATGGTGTCGAACACTTGAACCAAGTCGGTCAGTAATGTCTCTTCACTTTGTGTCTTTATCAACATATCATCCACGTAGAACTCCATGATTTTTTCGATGTGGTCTGAAAAGACCTTATTCATTATCCTTTGATAAGTAGCTCCCGCATTCTTAAGGCCGAAAGGCATTACGATGTAGCAATAGTTTGCTTTGGGTGTTAGAAACGAGGTTTTTTCTTGATCCGGTGGATGCATTGGGATCTGGTTGTACCCCGAGTATGCGTCCATAAACGAGAGATACTTATATCCAGATGAGGCATCCACTAGAGCGTCGATGCTTGGGAGTGGATAAGGATCTTTTGGGCAGGCTTTGTTGAGGTCGGTGTAGTCGGTGCACATTCGCCACTTCCCATTTGACTTTCTCACCAAGACGACGTTTGCTAGCCATAGTGGGTACTTAACTTCTCTTATGAATCCTGTCTCTAGCAGTGCTTGCACCTATTCTTCCACAGCCTGAGACCGTTCTGGCCCAAGTTTTCTTCGTCTTTGTTGTACCGGCCGAGATCCCAGATAGACTGCCAACTTGTGGCTCATCAGTTCGGGATCTATGCCTGGCATGTCGGCGGCTTTTCATGCGAAGAGATCGACATTATCTCGTAGGAACTGTATGAGTGATTCCTTTGCGTCTCCTTTCAGGATTGTGCCAATATTAGTTGTTTTATCCGAGGTGTCTCTGATCTGAACTTTCTCTACTTCACCTTCGGGCTGTGGATGAAGTTCTTCTCGCCTCTGAACTCCACCAAGTTCGATTGTGTGGAACTCTTCTCCTTCGCCTCTGAGGTTTAGACTTTCATTATAACAGCGACGCGTCATCTTTTGATCTGCTTTTATTGTAGCTATCCCTTCTGCAGTTGGGAATTTCATACATAGATGTGGAGTTGAAGCTATTGCGCCGAGTTGGTTTAACGTTGTCCGACCTATTAAGGCATTGTAGGCTGAGCTTACGTCGACCACGATGTAGTCTATGTTGAGTGTTCTGGATTGGTTCCCCTTTCCGAAGGTTGTATGTAATGATACGTATCCCAGTGGTTGTACTGGGGTATCCCCAAGTCCGAACAGGCTGTTCGGGTATGCTCTTAGCTCTTTTCCTTTTAAGCCGAGCTTGTCGAAGGCAGTTTTGAATAAGATGTCGGCGGAGCTTCCTTGGTCAATTAATGTACAGTGGAGATTGGCGTTTGCCATTATGATGGTGATGACCATGGGGTCGTCGTGTCCTGAGGTGATTCCGGATGCGTCTTCTTTGGTAAACGTAATTACTGGGATGTCTGGTGCCTCCTTCTTTCCTTCGACATGGTATACTTCTTTGAGGTGTCGTTTGCGGGATGATTTGGATATTCCTCCTCCCGCAAATCCGCCGTGTATCATGTGGACGTGTCTTTCCGGTGTGCGAGGTGATCGCTCAGATCGTCCGACATCTTCATCCCTTCTTCTTTTTCTTGGCTCTTCATCCCGGTTGGCCAAAAACTGATCTAGTTTTCCTTCTCTTACTAATTTTTCTATGACATTTTTTAAGTCGAAGCATTCGTTGGTGGAATGTCCTCTGACTCGATGATACTCACAGTATTCGTTCCGATTTCCTCCTCCTCTTTTGCCTTTGAGTGGCCGAGCTGGGGGTATTTTTTTCGTATGGCAGACTTCTTTGTAAACATCTACCAAGGATACCCTAAGAGGGGTGTAGTTATGATATTTTTTGATTTTCTCCCCGGAGCGATCTTCCTTTTTCTTGGATTCTTTATCTTTATCTCGGTAGGCGGGACCGGACCTCGAGGCTTCCCCAAGTCGAGAATTCTCCTCCACGTTGATGTACTTTTGCGCCCGTTCTTGTACTTCGTCCAGGGATGTAGGGTACTTCTTTGATATAGATTGGCTAAAAGGTCCTTCTCGTAGGCCATTTATGAGGCCCATAATGGTAGCTTCTGTTGGTAGACTTTGTATGTCCATGCATATTTTGTTGAATCTTTCTATGTAGTTACGAAGACTCTCCCGATCTCCTTATTTGATTCCTAGTAGTCTGGGAGCGTGTTTAGCTTTATCTTTTTGTATGGAAAATCTGGCCAGGAACTTTTTGGCCAAGTCGTTGAAGCTCGAGATGGACTTTGGAGGTAGGCTGTCGAACCATCTAATGGCTGTCTTGGTAAGAGTTGTTGGAAAGGCTTTGCAGCGAACTGCATTCAAGGCATCAGTGAGGTACATTCTACTTCTGAAATTGCTGAGGTGATGGTTGGGGTCTGAAGTGCCGTCGTACAGAGTCATATCCAAAAGTTTGAAGTCTTTTGGAATTTTAGTCTTCATGATTTCTCTGGTGAATGGATCTTGATCCTTGCGAGAGCTATCCTCTGGAGTGGATCGAGTAGCTTTGGTTTTGAGATCGGCTTCGAGTTTTAGAAGCTTATCTTCTAATTCCCGGCATCGCCTTATCTCCCGATGTAGATCCTCTTCTTTTTCGTGCTGATGTTGGGCTTCTTTCTCGAGTTACTTTAATCGATCTTGAAGTGCCTCTATTACTCCCGAATTTGATGGATTTTTTTCCCCGTTGGACTCCGGAGAATCTTTTAGCGTAGCATCCGCGTTCTTGTGCGGCGTTCTATCTTCCAAACCTGAATCGTGGTCGTTGTCATGGTCGTCCGCCATGGTGATGGGATGACTTCCAGGTTCCCCGGCAATGGCGCCAATGTTCCGAGGGTTACCTGAAATTGTAGGTTGATCTCGGGTGAGATCTTCTGTACTGGTCGGAGCCGACGTGTCCGGCAGGTAGATAGCGGCCGGAGCTGTTGCGTCCGACTTGTTAGACTGAGAGGGCTGCTGATCCTTTGTCACCGAAGGGTGGGGGGTACCTGCAAGGGACTCCGATGCTTAAGTTAGCAAGGGTATTAAACAGGTTTTTAGTAGAATCAGAGTATGAGTTATACCTGGGTGCTCCAGTGTATTCATAATGGTGAGATGTGACCTTCTGTGGATAAGATAAGTTAGTTATCTTATCTTATCTTATCTTTTGTTGAGGACAGCTTATCTTCCATGGAACCGCCTTTATCTCTATCGGCTTGGGCTGCCTTTTTGGATCTGGGTCGTATTCCTTGAGTTGGGCCCTTCTTTGGGCTTTCTTGTCGCTTTGGCCAAGTTCTTTGTAAAGAAGTCGGTCTGCTTGACCCTAAGAGGTCGGTCGCTTTGTTTATTGAATATCCCGGCTCGGATAGCTCGACCCAGGGTATGAACAAGTTCCACGATTCCCTTATAGGAACTGTTGAAACAAGTTTAGGATATGGTCCGGTCTATTTCAATTGCTTTCCCAACAAAATTGTGAGTTTGTTAAATCGAAACATCTTAGACTCACTCTTTCTCGGCATCCGACTTCATGGCCATGACATGAAGGAAGGATCCATTCCTGCAGCCTTAATCTATAGGATTCAGTACAAGGTCATGAACACCTGTAACTCCAGAGTCCTTTTGAAAACAACCGACCGTGAGACAATTCTTTTTGTTACAGACATGACCAAAGCAAACGTCACTATACCCCGCCTCATTAAATGGGATGAAATTGATCTCCCTGAATCTTGGGCTATAGAGCGTGCCGTACCTACTCTCCCCAGACAAGCCCCCCAATTACAAGAAATTAAACAAGATGAGACTGAAAAAGTAGAAATCTTCTTTGATAGAAGAAACTCTTTTTTGTCGAGGTCCAACGCAGCATCTACTTACAGATCTGACTTCGCCTCCGCAAGAAGGCCTTTTTCCATAAGATCCCATTCCTCTCTTTCTAATCCATAAATTAGGATGGCCAACCCAGAAATCAACCTTACAGGGCAAACAAACTCTAGTATTACTAGACCTGTTTACCAAAAAGAAGAGGATATAGATGAACAGTCTATTTAATCTCCAACATATTCCTCCTAAAATGATGATGTCAATGTTAACTAAATACTTTGTTATAGACAGGGAAGCCTTGCGAAAGAATGTCAAATCTGAAGAGTGAAAACTTCAGAAGAGATGGTACTTGCAAACCTTTAAGGCTCATCAAATTTCATATTTTCGGGAGCAATATTATCACTTCCTCAACCAAGCCAAGATGCATATTCCTTTCTTTGAATGGTTCCATGCTTATAACATAAAAAATAATATAGACTACCCTTTTAAAGCAGATAGTAGTACATCTCATTCTTCGAACGTTATTTCCACCTGGAAAATCCAGGAGGGGGAATTAGTTAAGTTAGAATTTCCCCCAACAAGAAAGTTCATTTTTACAAATAACTTGGATACTAAACAAACTCCAGTCATGGCCTCACCCTTCAAAACCAAAAATTTAGATGAACCCATTGGGTCTAAAGATATCAAGAATATCATGGAACAAGCCAACTATACCAACAAATATCTTCAAACTTTAGGCCAAAAGCTCAGCTCCCCAAATAACAGTACCCATGATTCTCCAAAAGCTCTAGAAAAACCCCTGTTTAAACTTTTTAAGATCAACCCAAAGACTAGACAAAACCTCAAATCTTCCATTTTCAAACAAGATTCAGGTACCTCTGAACTTGTACATAAAATAGATAATCTTCTCAGCCAAATGACCATCCCTGACACTCCGTAAACCACCGAATCATCCACAAGAATTACTAGGCAAAAATGTCCATTAATGTTCTCCATGAAGAGTCGCAAGACTCAGACAATGGATCAGATTCACCTAGAATCAACCCTATCATGACCACCTCCATTACAAAATGGAAAGGTCTTACTAAACCTCATTAACACTATCATCTCCAAAATACTACTCCTAACCTAGCTTTGGAAGACAGAGAGCTAGGCTTCAACAGTTCCAATGCGAACAACGTCTATGAATAGAACATAGATAGAAAAATAGAGTATAACATCATGCACATGTTACAACATATGACAATGGTTTGTATAGCCTATTAAACTGCCCATGAAAGCTCTGAAGAAG
This sequence comes from Arachis ipaensis, assembly GCF_000816755.2. Taxonomy (NCBI): domain Eukaryota; kingdom Viridiplantae; phylum Streptophyta; class Magnoliopsida; order Fabales; family Fabaceae; genus Arachis; species Arachis ipaensis. The sequence goes on from NC_029788.2 coordinate 111,361,291, forward strand.
CAATAGCAAATGTTATTGTATCAGGATTTTCAGGACAACTTAAAGGATGGTAGGATAATTATCTCACGAATGACAAAAAAAGATTCCATCCTGTCTGCAGTTAAAACCAATGATAATGGCGAACCTATTCTTAATGAGAATAGGAAAACCATCCATGATGCTGTTAGCACATTGATCTTTACTATAGCAAACCATTTCATAGGCGACCCATCTTTGTGGAAAGATAAGTCTGGTGAACTTCTGTCCAATCCCAAATGCAAATCCGTGTCTGATTTCAAGTGGTATAAAGATACCTTCTTAACCAGAGTCTTCACTAGAGAAGATAGCCAACAGTCATTCTGGAAAGAAAAGTTCTTAGCCGAACTCCCAAAATCTCTGGGAGATAAAGTTAGGGACAAAATCAGAAGCTTAACTCCGGATGAAATTATTCCGTACAATTCTTTAAGTTATGGCCAATTAATTTCTTATGTCCAAAAAGTGGCCTTAAAAATTTGTCAAGATGACAAAATTCAAAGGCAATTAGCCCGCAAAAAGGCCCAAAATAAAAAAGATCTAGGTTCTTTCTATGAACAGTTTAGCCTACCCTCCTGTAGTAAAAATAAAACAAAACAGTCTTACCAAAAAAACCGATGGCCTGATCAAAACCCACGTCAATGGAAACCTAGGAAGCATTACAAGCCTCCTCCTAGACAAAGGAAAGACAAAGATAAAGAACCTCACAAAAACTAAATTATCTGCTTTAATTGCAAAAAACTGGGTCATATTAGTAAGTACTGTAGGCTCAAAAAGAGGATCAACAACCTCAACCTTGACCCTCAGATTGAGGAGCAGATTAATAATCTCCTCCTTGAAAGCTCCGAAGAAGAATTAGAGCATGAATTTTCGAAGGACTTAAACAACATCTAGCATGATGATGATATATCCTCATCATTTGATGAATATTTTGAGCTCAATATCACTATACAAGAACAAGATCTTCTTTTCGATGCCATAAACACTATCTCTGACCCTGAACAGAGAAAATACTTCCTTCAGAAGCTCAAACAAACCTTAGAAACCAAAAATAAATCCAAAACCAAAATCCTGGTTATAAAAAACAAGTACGATATCAAAATTATTTTCAAAAAACTCAAAAAATAAGTTTCTAAACCTGTTACTATTCAGGACCTCCAAAATGAGATTAATATTCTCAAGAAAGAAATTCATCTCATCAAACAACAACAACAACACCAGAATTGCTTGTCTCATATTTTGGACGAAGATTCTGATAACACTGAGGAAGAACCTCAGAATGATCAAAATCTTCAAAACCAAATTTTTAAAAATGAAGAGGATGACCAAATTGTCCAACTCTCAAAGGATGATCAAAAAGATGAGATAGCAGAAATTTTCTGGTTAGTCAGTCAACTAACCGTCATGAAATTCTATATCAATATTCGAATTGTCATCCAGGACTTTGTTTTGGAAACTGTAGCCTTGTTCGATACAGGTCCAGATAAAAATTGTATTCTGGAGGGTTTAATCCCAACAAAATATTTTGAAAAAACTGCAGAGCGCCTTAGTACAGCTAACGGTGAACATTTACAAATTAGGTACAGGCTTTCTGAGGCTGTCATAAAAAATGGTCTTTTATGGATAAAAACACCTTTCTTTCTTGTGCAAGATTTAAGAAATCAGGTCATTTTGGGGACACCCTTTATTAGAGCTCTTTTTCCTTTAATGATGTCATATGACGGTATCACTACCTATATAGGAGGAACGCCAACAACCTTCCAATTTGTTTCAACTCCTGCCCATAAGACCCTCAACCTGCTCCAATTCAAAACTAACTAAATTAACTTCTTGAAAGAAGAAGTCTCCTTCAAAACCCTTGAAACCCAGTTACCAAAGCCTCAAATCCAACAAAAGATTAAGTCCCTTCTTCAACAAATGCAAGAAACAATATGTTTAGATTTGTCTCACACATTCTGGAATAGAAAACAACATATTGTAGATCTTCTTTATGAAAAGGATCTTAAAGAAAGCCAAATCCCAACAAAGGCCAGACCCATACAAATGAATGAACAACTTCTCCAATATTGTTAAAAGAAAATTACAGACCTTTTGCACAAAAAGCTTATTAGGCCCAATAAAAGCCCATAGTCTTGTTTAACTTTCTATGTCAACAAACAAGCTGAATTGGAAAGAGGCACCCCTAAGTTGGTTATTAATTATAAGCATCTAAACCAAGTTCTCCGGTGGATTAGATATCCTATCCCAAACAAAAAAAATTTGTTAAATAGACTAAACTCATCAAGCATTTTTTCAAAATTTGATATGAAATCTGGGTATTGGCAAATCCAGATTAGCGAGGCTGATGGATACAAAACGACATTCACAGTACCTTTCAATCAGTATGAATGGAATGTGATGCCTTTTGGCCTAAAAAATGCTCCATCAAAATTCCAAAAAATCATGAATGACATCTTTAATCCCTTTTCCGGCTTTGCCATCGTCTATATAGACGACATGCTAATTTTTTCCTAATCATTGCATGATCATTTTAAACACGTGAAGACTTTCATGCACACCATCAGTCATAATGGTCTAGCAGTCTCTAAATAAAAAATTAGTTTATTCTAAACTAAAATCCGTTTCCTTGGTCACATGATCTATCAGGGAACAATTACACCCATTGACAGGGCTATCCAATTTGCGCATAAATTCCCTGATCACATTTTAGAAAGGAATCAACTCCAACGGTTCCTTGGCTGCATAAATTATGTAGCAGATTTATTCCAAATCTAAGCACTCTTATCAAACCTCTCCATGAGCGTTTGGGAAAAAAACTCCCTCCTTGGATAGATATTGATGAGCGGATAATTTATACGCTTTTTGGCATTATTTTTAGTATATTTTTAGTATGATCTAGTTACTTTTAGGGATGTTTTTAATAGATTTTGTGTTAAATTCACATTTCTGGACTTTACTATGAGTTTGTGTGTTTTTCTGTGATTTCAGGTATTTTCTGGCTGAAATTGAGGGACTTGAGCAGAAATCAGATTCAGAGGTTGAAAAATAGGTGAATTACTTAGGTGAACCTTATGGAAACACCTATAACTCAACATGGAGAAATCATCCAAATTTCTCATGGAAGGATCAGAAGCCTCAACAAGGCTTTAACAATGGTGGAAGAAATAGGTTTAGCAATAGCAAACCTTTTCCATTATCAACTCAGCAACAGACAGAGAACTCTGGACAAAACGCTTCTAATTTAGCAAATCTAGTCTCTGATCTATCTAAGGCCACTGTGAGCTTCATGAATGAAACAAGGTCTTCCATTAGAAATTTAGAAGCACAAGTGGGCCAG
>NC_029788.2:111364649-111365347 GCF_000816755.2 Arachis ipaensis
AGGGATGTAGCCACTGACAACGGTGATGCCCTTGCATAAAGCCAGCCATGGAAAGGAGTAAGACCAACTGGATGAAGATAGCAGGAAAGCAGAGGTTCAGAGGAACGAAAAGCATCTCCATTCGCTTATCTGAAATTCCTACCAATGATTTACATAAGTATCCCTATCCCTATTTTATTATATTAAATTCGAAAACTCCATGATTATTTTATATCTGCCTGACTGAGATTTACAAGGTAACCATAGCTTGCTTCATACCAACAATCTTCGTGGGATTCGACCCTTACTCACGTAAGGTATTACTTGGACGACCCAGTGCACTTGCTGGTTAGTTGTATCGAAATTGTGACAATTATGAATTAAGATCAGAGCACCAAGCTTTGGAGCCATTACCAGGATTTGTTCGAGCCTGGAGATCACAATTTCGTGCACCAAGTTTTTGGCGCCGTTGCCGGGGATTGTTCGAGTATGGACAACTGACGGTTCATCTTGTTGCTCAGATTAGGTAATTTTCTTTTTATTTTATTTTCAAAAATCTTTCAAAAATATTTTCAAAAATCTCTCATCTGTTTTCGAAAAAAAAAATTTAAAAATGTTTTCAAAAATATATTTTTCTTCAAAATTTTTGAGAATGAATTCTAGTGTCTCATATAACATGTTTTAGCTTGGCTGGCTATTAAGCCATGTCTAATTCCCAG
>NC_029788.2:111365718-111385119 GCF_000816755.2 Arachis ipaensis
ATTTATGCATCAATTACTTACTCATGTAAACCCTAGTAGCTAGTTTATTACAAATAGGACCTCTTACTATTGTATTTGACATCTTTGGATTACATTATGATCCTTTGATCACGTTTCAGAGGGGCTGGCCATCTCGGCCATGCCTGGACTCTCACTTATGTATTTTTAACGGTAGAGTTTCTACACTCCATAGATTAAGGTGTGGAGCTCTGCTGTTCCTCAAAGATTAATGCAAAGTACTACTGTTTTCTATTCAATTCTTCTTATTTCGCTTCTAAGATATCCATTCGCATCCAAGAACGTGATGAAGGTGATGATTATGTGTGACGCTCATCATCCTTCTCCCCTATGAACGCGTGCCTGACAAACACTTCTGTTCTACATGAATTAAGCTAGAATGAATATCTCTTAGATCTCCTAACCAGAATCTTCGTGGCGTAAGCTAGAATGATGGCGGCATTCAAGAGAATCCAGAAGGTCTAAACCTTGTCTGTGGTATTCTGAGTAGGATTTTAGTGCGTAAGCATTAAAGAATTCTAAGTTTGGTGTCTTGCATGTTTTCTTTGCATTAAAAATTTTTCAAAATTATGTCTATGATATTCATCTTGACATTCATAGTGTTCTTGGTGTTCATCTTGACACTCATATCATTCATGCATACATTCATTGTTTTGATCTAAAAATTTCATGCATTGCATCTTTTTTGTGTTTTTCTCTCTCATCTTAAAAATTCAAAAATAAAAAAAATATATTTTCCATTTTTCTCTCATCAAATTCGAAAATTTGAGTTGACTTTTTCAAAAAATTTTAAAAATCAAGTTGTTGCCAATGAGTCAAATCAAATTTTCAATTTGAAAATCTTATCTTTTTCAAAATCTTTTTCAAAAATCAAATCTTTTTCAAAATTCTTAGTTATTTTCGAAAATTCCAAAAATATTTTTCAAAAATCTTTTTCTTATTTTTATACTAAATTTTCGAAAATAATAATAGCAATTAATGTTTTGATTCAAAAATTTCAAGTTTGTTACTTACTTGTTAAGAAAGATTCAAACTTTGAGTTCTAGAATCATATCTTGTGATTTCTTATGAATCAAGTCATTAATTGAGATTTTAAAAATAAAATCTTTTCCAAAACTAATTTCTATCATATCTTTTCAAAAATATCTTCTTATCTTATCTTTTTCAAAAATATCTTTTGAAAATATCTTTCCTAACCTCCTAACTACTTATCTTTTCAAAATTGGTTTTCAAAATTTGTTTCAACTAACTAACTAACTTTTTGTTTGTTTCTTAACTTTTTCAAAACCACCTAACTAACTCTCTCCCTCTCTAATTTTCGAAAATATCTTATCTTTTTCAAAAATATCTTTTCAAAATATCTCTTCTAACTTCCTAACCTCTTATCTTTTCAAAATTTGTTTCAACTAACTAACTAACTTTTTGTTTGTTTCTTAACTTTTTCAAAACTACCTAACTAACTCTCTCTCTCTAATTTTCGAAAATATCTCCCTCTTTTTCAAAAATTTATTTTTTAACTAATTATTTTTATTTTCTATTTTTGATTTCAAAAAAAAAATTTCGAAAATTTACTAACAATTTTCAAAAATCAATTTTCAAAAATCACTAACCCTTTTTCAAAATAATTTTCGAAAATTCTCCCTCTCCCATCTCATTCTATTTATTCATTCATATCCTAACATCTCATCTCACATCTCAAAGTCTCCTCACAGTTGTGTTTCTTCCATTACATTACTTTCTGTGTCTCCCCCTCTTTTCTTCCACTCACAAAGGGATCCCTATACTGTGGTATAAAGGATCTCCATTATTATTATCATTTTTCTGGCCATTCTTCCTTGTCATATGAGCAGGAGCAAGGATAAGAACATTCTTGTGGAAGCAGATCCAGAACCTGAAAGGACTCTATTGCATAAAGCCAGCCATGGAAAGGAGTAAGACCAACTGGATGAAGATAGCAGGAAAGCAGAGGTTCAGAGGAACGAAAAGCATCTCCATTCACTTATCTGAAATTCCTACCAATGATTTACATAAGTATCCCTATCCCTATTTTATTATATTAAATTCGAAAACTCCATGATTATTTTATATCTGCCTGACTGAGATTTACAAGGTAACCATAGCTTGCTTCATACCAACAATCTCCGTGGGATTCGACCCTTACTCACGTAAGGTATTACTTGGACGACCCAGTGCACTTGCTGGTTAGTTGTATCGAAGTTGTGACAATTATGAATTAAGATCAGAGCACCAAGCTTTGGAGCCATTACCAGGATTTGTTCGAGCCTGGAGATCACAATTTCGTGCACCAGATATCCATACTAAGATTGTCAAAAAACTCAAACTCAGTGTCAAGGAACTCCCTTGTCTTTACCTCCCTGTTCCACAGGCTTTCAAAATTGTTGAGACGGATGCTTCAGATTTAGGTTACGATGGCATCCTAAAACAAAAACTTAATAATAAAGAATGTATCATTGTATTTACATCAAAGCATTAGAATACCTCCCAACAAAATTATTCAACCATAAAAAAGAGGTTTTAGCAATTGTTTTGTGTATTTAAAAATTTCAATCAGATTTATTAAACCAAAAATTTTTAATCAGAGTAGATTGTAAATCTGCCAAAGATATTTTACAAAAAGATGTAAAAAATCTTGCATCTAAACATATTTTTGCTCGCTGGCAAGCAATTTTAAGCATTTTTTATTTCGAAATTGAATACATTCAAGGAATCTCAAACTCTCTCCCTGATTACCTTACCCGTGAATATTTGCAGGGAACGTCGCCACATGCCTAAAAGGGCAACATTAGCCTCTGTAAGAGGCAGAAGCATCCGCCTAGCCCTACCAGGGCCAAGTAAAAAATCAAGCTTAAGCACCCCAACTGGGTCATCTACCCAACAACCTACCCTAATAACCCAAGAGCCAACTGAGTCATCTACTCAGATCACAAAAAATATAGTTGAGTCATCTACTCGACCTCCAAGTAGCCAAACAGCAAAACAAACAAAGGCAGACTATGCTATCTCAATCCAAACCTTGTTGGCCTTACAAGATGCAGGCCTTTTAAAACTTCACAAAAAATCCTGGGCTGATATATGTGACAGCTCAGATGATGATGAAATAGACCTAACCAAACTTTTGCCATAAGTAGTAGCCCAAAAAACCATATGTAATGACCCAAAAGGTAAAACAGTCACCTAAAAAAAATTACCCCAATCAATTCAGACTCAGCCCTTAAACTTATATATATAGCGGGGCAGGTATTACCTAAACCCGACCCCGCCCCGAGCGGGTAGGGGGGTGGGTACCCGCGGGTTCGTGTGGTATTGTCATCCCTACTCCCAATCCAAATCTTGTTGGCCTTACAGGATGTAGGCCTTTCAAAACTTCACAAAAAATCCTGGGCTGATATATGTGACAGCTCAGATGATGATGAAATAGACCTAACCAACCTTTTGTCACAAGTAGCAGCCCAAAAGACCATATGTAATGATCCAAAAGGTAAAACAATCACCCAAAAAAAATTACCCCAATCAATTCAAACCCAGCCCCTAAACACCTAACCAAAACCACAATCCACATAAATTTCAAAAAACAAATTCTCATCTGTCCTCTTAATGGAACCCGAATTCTGGAAAAATCACCTTTTAAGGTAATCCCTAAAGTCTTTCCACAAGGATTCCATTTTAGACCAACAGCCATAAACAAAATCAGACAGTGTTATGAATTCATACTAGTGGATTCAGATTCTGTCTCGGTAAAACACTACAAAGATCCTAAAGATACCACCAACATAACCCATTCAACCATTCAAATTCTAAAAGTACTCAGCCTTACTCAATTTGGAAAAAATCCAAATAATACCAAGAAATTTTTCTAACCTTTTGACCCAATAGGATATTCTTATTGGGGTTATGTGGACGCCTGGACAAGAGTATTTTGGTTACAAAATAATCAGCATAGACATTCCTGGCTCATTTACTTCAAGAAAAATACCAATTATCATTTTCCAAAATGGTTTACCCAATGGTGGGATTATTTTGGCCCATTACCAGATATCTTGCCCCCACCTGCTGATGAGGGGTTCAAAAATTTCACCAAAAAATTTGACCAACAAGAAACAAGCATCCCTGCGGATCTTCAATTTTTCTCTACATTTTCACTTTTTTGGTTATTCTCATGGCAATACAGGTACGGCAAATAGGAGCACCCAAAAGCACCACCAATGCTTCAAAGAAATGCCTATGTTAAATGGTGGTCTCAATTCGATGCAACCATGGCTCACCCGGACATAGTCCGAAAATGGTTCAACGAACACCCTAAGTTCGCCAAGCCATGTGATCATGAAAAGTCAATATTCTCAATCAGAAAGCCCAAATTGCTACAGCGCTAGCAGGAGCCCAATCAAAAGAAACACTAGCAAAACATCTCCAGCAAATAATGCAGATGATCGAAGAAGATAAAGCACACAAAGAAGATCCTACTTCTTCAGCAGAATCCTCAAGTGATTATAATCAAAACGAAGACGAATGCTTTGGGATCAACCTAGAAGAAGATTAGATAAGCATTTGAAAATTAATTATGTAAGCATTTCAAAATTTATGTAAAAACCAAAGACTGTATGAACCTGTACTGTAGAAATAGTACCAGTTAACATAACCTGTACTGTAGAAACAATAGAATCTAGGTCTATAAAAGAAAACCTCAGCAATATTCTGAGGCAGAGTTTTAGAAACACAATAAGAGAGAGAGGTTTTAGAAACATATTGTTCTTGCATTTGTTGAAGAAGGGACTTAATCTTTTTTTGAATTTAACGCTTTTGTAACTGGGTTTCAAGGGTTTTGAAGGAGACTTCTTCTTTCAAGAAGTTAATTTGGTTAGTTTTGAATTGGAGCAGGTTGAGGGTCTTATGGGCAGGAGTTGAAACAAATTGGAAGATTGTTGGGGTTCCTCCTATATAGGTAGTGATACCGTCATATGACATCATTAAAGGAAAAAGAGCTCTAATAAAGGGTGTCCCCAAAATGACTTGATTTCTTAAATCTTGCATAAGAAGGAAAAATGTTTTTATCCGTAAAAGATCATTTTTTATGACAGCCTCAGAAAGCCTGTGCCTAATTTGTAAACGTTCGTCGTTAGCTGTACTAAGGTGCTCTGCAGTTTTTTCAAAATATTTTGTTGGGATTAAACCCTCTAGAATACAATTTTTATCTGGACCTGTATCGAACAAGGCTACAGTTTCCAAAACAAAGTCCTGGATGACAATTCGAATATTGATATAGAATTTCATGACGGTAAGTTGACTGACTAACCAGAGAATTTCTGCTATCTCATCTTCTTGATCATCCTTTAAGAGTTGGACAATTTGGTCATCCTCTTCATTTTGAAAAATTTGGTTTTGAAGATTTTGATCATTCTGAGGTTCTTCCTCAGTGTTATCAGAATCTTCGTCCAAAATCTGAGACAAGCAATTCTGGTGTTGTTGTTGTTGTTGTTTGATGAGATGAATTTCTTTCTTGAGAATATTAATCTCATTTTGGAGGTCCTAAATAGTAATAGGCTTAGAAACTTATTTTTCGAGTTTTTTGAAAATAGGTTTGATATCGTACTTGTTTTTTATAACCATGGTTTTGGTTTTGGATTTATTTTTTATTTCTAAGGTTTGTTTGAGCTTCTAAGGGAAGTATTTTCTCTGTTCAGGGTCAGAGATAGCGTTTATGGCATCGAAAAGAAGATCTTGTTCTTGTGTGATGACATTGAGCTCAAAATATTCATCAGATGATGAGGATATATCATCATCATGCTGGATATTGTTTAAGTCCTCCGAAAATTCATGCTCTAATTCTTCTTCGGAGCTTTCAAGGAGAAGGTTATTAATCTGCTCCTCAATCTGAGGGTCAAGGTTGAGGTTGTTGATCCTCTTTTTGAGCCTACAGTACTTACTAATATGACCCGGTTTTTTGCAATTGAAGCAGATAATTTGGTTTTTGTGAGGTTCCTTATCTTTGTCTTTCCTTTGTCTAAGAGGGGGCTTGTAATGCTTCCTAGGTTTCTATTGACGTGGATTTTGATCAGGCCATCGATTTTTTTGATAAGACTATTTTGTTTTTTTTTACTACAGGAGGGTAGGCCAAAATGTTCACAGAAAAAACCTAGATCTTTTTTGTTTTGGACCTTTTCACGGGCTAGTTGCCTTTGAATTTTTTCATCATAAAAAATTTTTAAGGCCACTTTTTGGACATAAGAAATTAATTGGCCATAACTTAAAGAATTGTACGGAATAATTTCATCCGGAGTTAAGCTTCTGATTTTGTCCCTAACATTATCTCCCAGAGATTTTGGGAGTCCGGCTAAGAACTTTTCTTTCCAGAACAACTGTTGGCTATCTTCTCTAGTGAAGACTCTGGTTAAGAAGGTATCTTTATACCACTTAAAATCAGACAGGGATTTACATTTGAGATTGGTGAAGTTCTTTTTTTTATTGTTTTTAATTAAGGAAGATGCATGTCTGAAACATGACATGCCTCCAATGCTTTTATGTTTTGCATTTTCATGCTTTAATAGAGTCCTTGTTAAGATATGCATAATTTTTGTCATCCATCATTAGTTTGAATTTTGTTTTTTTTTCCTGCTACTTGAATAAAAGAAAAAATGTTTGATTTAGAAAAGTGATTGTTCAATGTTGCAAAAGTTAGAATGAAAGTTAGTGGTGGTATGTGTTTGATCCAACTGCTAGCTCATAAAATAAATGCTGCATAATTGGTGCACGAAATTGTGATGTCCAGGCTCGAACAATCCCTGGTAATGGCTCCAAAGCTTGGTGCTTTGATCTTAATTCATAATTGTCACAACTTCGATACAACTAATGACAAGTTCCTTGAAGTATGAGCTGGTTTGTTGCTATAATCTTTCAATTAATGAAAATCCCTTGAGAATGAATCAAAATAAAAAAAACAAAAAGAAAAAAAAAGCCAAGAATTGGCAAAGAAACAAACAATAAGGCTAGACATCAATAGCTTGGACTCTAGGACACATGCCTGTGGTGTTGTTGTACTAGGATATGCTTGGACAAGTAGGTTCTGAGGAGTATTTTGAAACTTGGCCACTTAGATCAACTGATTTGGGATTGCCAACCAAAAGTCCATTATCAAGAGCAACCTAGCTACAAAACATTTAGTAATCCAAAGAGATGTTGGGCATCAATGATCCTAGGATGAAAATGTGAGCCATGTGTCTGTGGTGAAGAAATGTTGAGCAAAATTAAGCCAAAAGGCTACTGCAACATTTGCCACCAAGCCTTCAATAAGTAATAAGCTCTCTAAGCAAAATAAAGAAGGAAAAGCTAGCAAGGGATTAAGCAAAAAGTAAAGCATTGTAGCAGCAACCTTAGTGAACCTTTGAGGAAACATTGTTTATATAGCAGCAAGTAATAAATGAGCTACCATTACCTGCATAAAACCCCATGAACCAAGTTCAACTATCTGCTAAATAAGGACATGCATACTTCTCTGTTTTTCATTTTCTCTTATGATTAGTGCTTGCTTGGGGACAAGCAAGGTTTAAGTTTGGTATTATGATGACAAATCATCATATGCTAGCTTTGCAAGCATTTTTCACTTGTTTCATTAGGTTTTATGCACTTTCTTGCATTGTAAGTAAGTAATTTGGAGTGGAATTGCATGGTCTTATTGAATTAATCAACCACCCTTTAATTAACACAAAATCATGAGGTTTAAGCTAGAATTAATTGGTTTTTGAATGAATTTTAAACCTTGTGAATTTGGTGATACTTTGATTGGTTGTTTTGATTATTTGTAGGTGAAGAAAAGAAAATAACAAGAAAGCGTGGCCTATGAAGTATGGCAAAAGAAACAAGGAAGCATGGCACATTGAAGGAGGGAAGCCACAGCGCTCTCTCCAAGAGCTTAATGCTCTCCAAAGGAGCATTATAATGAACCAAGGAAGCAAGGGAAGGAGCACAATGCTCAGTTCATGCCAAGAGCATTATCGGGCTCCATGAAAAATAAATTCAAGGAAAAAGTTTGCTAGTGAAAGCCACAAGTTTCGAACCCATGTGCCTAAGGAAGAATGGAGCGCTACCCTTGCAAAGAAATGAGCCAAAATTGGCTGAAATGCATTCCACAAGGTTCGAACCCATGTGTTAAGGGAAGGAGAGAAGCGCTCCTTGCAAAGAAATTGGCTAGCAATGCTTCCCCAATGATTCGAACCTGGAGCCTTACCCTTGAAGCATGGATGCTGCGCTCTCAAGGAGAGCTGAGCGCAACATTGACAAGGGATTCCAAAAAGGGGATAAACTGCAGTTAATCTACCAACAATTGGGGGCAAGCCAACAAGCTTATCACTACTACACTATCAGCAAAATACTCTTACTAGAGCATGCTAAAATTGAGCATCAAGGCACTAAAAGGAAGATGACAGTGAGGGGAGACAAGCTAAGACACTACAGTCATCAACCACCCTAATGAGGGGCCAATGTCAAGCTAGTGACAATAAAAGAGCGCTCCATGGGAGGCAACCCATGATCTAAGATTTTTGCCTTGTTTTTAAATTTCATAATCTATGATCATTCCAGCATGAATTTGAATCGTATGAACTTACCTGATAGTTGCATGCACTGTTTTGGAGCATATGCCAAACTTCTAAGTTTGGTGTGCCTGAAGGCACTCCAAATTGGCTTTTCAAGCTTTCTTAGACTATATGCTTAATCGTTTTGATAAAGTATACGGCTAAACATTAAGTTCGGTGTCTACACATGCATTGATTTTCAGAAGAATTAATTTCTGTTCATGAAATCAAAGTCATGCATGAATAGATCATACAGAGTTTTCATTTTAGGAATTCATGGTAGGAAATAAAATGTGCTTTATGAATAATATACCAATTGTGATGGACTGTTTGCATTTTATATTGACTCCTTAACAAGGGACAAGTTTGGTGTTCACCAAATCTTGGTTCATTAATTAAGAAACACAATTGGTTCTTTATGAATAAAGAACATGATAAATAGTTTAAATGTCCATCACTACACCACCATGCTATATTTTCTATCCTAAGGCTCACCATTTTGTTGATTTGGTTGAATAGGAAAAAGAAGATTGAGAAAAGGACAAGAAAAGGGAGGGTCACGGCTATGACAAGTCAAGTGAGAAGTGATCACATGTGCTTAGAGAAGCGTGCCCCTTGGAAAACAAAATCTGCATGCATGCACCCTTGGACACCGAAATGCATGCATCCAATGGGGAAAGAATCCTCGTCAATCTTCAACAATGCATGCAGGCCGTTCATCTCATAAGTCTTTTATATTGTTTAACTCAATCTTCACCCTTCATTGTCCTAACCGAATTCCTCTCCAAGTGTGTTTTTGCCCAAAGCTTTAATGCCTTGCCTATAAATAGGTTGAGATACTTCATAAGCTACATACTCATACAAGCCTCCCTCACACTTATAAACCATTGCTTCACCTTTCACTTGGCCAAAAACACATTCAACAACTCCCTTCCCCAAACAACACATCATTTTCCCTTCCTCTCACAAGAAAACCGAACCTCACTTCAACCAAAGTTCACCCTTGCTTCTCTATTCTTTCTAAACCCATGGCCTCATCAAGTTCAAGGAGAAGAAAGGGCAAGGAACTAATGGTGACCGAACCCCAAACCTATGATACAAGAAAATTTAGATCTCAGTTTCATGAAGGAAGATATCATAGGCTCATGAAAACAAAGCATATCATTCATGAGAAGGGCTTCGAGCTGAGGGAAGGGGAGTACCCCATCATGAGGTAAATCACTAGGGAAAGAAGGTGGGAGCTTCTATGCGATCTGGAAACTTCTATGCGATCCTCTCATCAACATTAGTGCAGTCATGATCAGGGAATTTTATGCAAATGCTGTGAAAGAGAGCAAAGGCAGCATCCCTTACAAGAGTTATGTCAAAGGTGTTGAAGTGGATTTTAGTCCATCATCAATTACAAGGGCCCTGAAATTGAGAACCATAACTTATAAAGAGCCTAGCTTTGAGGCTAGACTGCAGGGAGAGAATGACCCCGATGAGATCTTACAGGGGATATGTTTGGAAGGCACAGACTGAGAAAGAGATTCAAAGGGAGTTCCAAGCCACTTGAAAAGAATAGATCTCACTCCTGAGGCCAAGGGGTGGTATGAGATAGTAAGGAGATCTATACTTCCTACTGGAAACACCTCAGGGGTCATAATCAAGCGAGCACTCTTGACATACTGCATCTTACACGGAGGAGAAATCAACCTAGCACAACTCATAGCCGACAGTATTCAAGAGATGGCTGAGAGTACAAATAAATCAAGTAGGCTTGGTCATCCAAGCACCATTCTGAGGCTATGCATCAAAGCTGGGGTGCTCTTTGAAGATGAGGACACAGAGAAAGTAAAAAGGGAAAGAAAATCACAAAGAGAAGCATGAAAGGCATTACTGAAGATAATGATCAAGAAGAAAGACCCCAAAGGAGAAGAAGACCACAAATGGAGGAAGAGCAAACTCCTGGTGCCATAGACATGAGCCAGTTGCAGAGAGCTTTTGAGAAAATATCCCAACAGAACATGAGACAATAATAGCAATATCTAGAGCACCGGGAGCAATATTTGAAGGATAGAGAGCAAAATGAAGTTTGACAGCACAGAATGGAGGAGAGACAAGAGAACTGGCAGCAACAAATGATGGCTCAACCACAAGAATTCCAAACAAAGGTTCTTGAAGGGCAAAGAGAACAATCAACAAATCTTCAAGAGTCATACGACAAAATATTCCTGACTCATGCCAAGTATAGGGAGTACACTTACAACTTGTATCAATGGAAGAACATACATCATACCATTGGAGAGCATAGGCACTATGTGAGGATAGGGTATGATGAAGACACCCAGGCAAAGTTGGATTACTTAACCCACAGCATGCCAGCATTAAATACACAGATCAAGCCATATGAGCAATGCCGAGAGTTAGTGGACCACCAGAGAGCAAGAACCAAGACGCATTCAGCAAGTATGCATCTGAGATTGGAAGAAGCTGGACTCTCAGGTCTGATAGATCCTATCTGGGATAGAAGGTGCCCTGTTGAAGAGGCTCAGGATTACACAAAGAAGAAGAAAAAGAAGAAGGGAAAATCCAGCAGAATGAAAATGCCTGACAAATAGAGGTGGTGAAGTTCTTTTTTTTATTGTTTTTAATTAAGGAAGATGCATATCTGAAACATGACATGCCTCCAATGCTTTTATGTTTTGCATTTTCATGCTTTAATAGAGTCCTTGTTAAGATATGCATAATTTTTGTCATCCATCATTAGTTTGAATTTTGTTTTGTTTCCCTGCTACTTGAATAAAAGAAAAAATGTTTGATTTAGAAAAGTGATTGTTCAATGTTGCAGAAGTTAGAATAAAAGTTAGTGGTAGTATGTGTTTGATCCAACTGCTAGCTCATAAAATAAATGCTGCATAATGACATGTTTCTTGAAGTATGAGCTAGTTTGCTGCTATAATCTTTCAATTAATGAAAATTCCTTGAGAATGAATCAAAACAAAAACAAAACAAAAAGAAAAAGAAAAAGAAAAGCCAAGAGTTGGCAAAGAAACAAACAATAAGGCTAGACACCAATAGCTTGGACCCTAGGACACATGTCTGTGGTGTTGTTGTACTAGGATATGCTTGGACAAGTAGGTTCTGAGGAGTATTTTGAAACTTGGCCACTTAGATCAACTGATTTGGGATTGCCAACCAAAAGTCCATTATCAAGAGCAACCTAGCTACAAAACATTTAGTAATCCAAAGAGATGCTGGGCATCAATGATCCTAGGATGAAAATGTGAGCCATGTGTCTGTGGTGAAGAAATGTTGAGCAAAATTAAGCCAAAAGGCTGCTGCAACATTTGCCACCAAGCTTTCAATAAGTAGTAAGCTCTCTAAGCAAAATAAAGAAGGAAAAGCTAGCAAGGGATTAAGCAAAAAGTAAAGCATTGTAGCAGCAACCTTAGTGAACCTTTGAGGAAACATTGTTTATATAGCAGCAAGTAATAAATGAGCTGCCATTGCCTGCATAAAACCCCATGAACCAAGTTCAACTATCTGCTAAATAAGGACATGCATACTTCTCTATTTCATTTCATTTTCTCTTATGATTAGTGCTTGCTTGGGGACAAGCAAGGTTTAAGTTTGGTATTGTGATGACAAATCATCATATGCTAGCTTTGCAAGCATTTTTCACTTGTTTCATTAGGTTTTATGCACTTTCTTGCATTGTAAGTAAGTAATTTGGAGTGGAATTGCATGGTCTTATTGAATCAATCAACCACCCTTTAATTAACACAAAATCATGAGGTTTAAGCTAGAATTAATTGGTTTTTGAATGAATTTTAAACCTTGTGAATTTGGTGATACTTTGATTGGTTGTTTTGATTATTTGTAGGTGAAGAAAAGAAAATAACAAGAAAGCGTGGCCTATGAAGTGTGGCAAAAGAAACAAGGAAGCGTGGCACATTGAAGGAGGGAAGCCACAGCGCTCTCTCCAAGAGCTCAATGCTCTCCAAAGGAGCATTATAATGAACCAAGGAAGCAAGGTTTGGATGCTACGCTCTCCTTGTGAACTGAGCACTATAATGAACCAAGGAAGCAAGGGAAGGAGCACAATGCTCAGTTCATGCCAAGAGCATTATCGGGCTCCATGAAAAATAAATTCAAGGAAAAAGTTTGCTAGTGAAAGCCACAAGTTTCGAACCCATGTGCCTAAGGAAGAATGGAGCGCTACCCTTGCAAGAAAATGAGCCAAAATTGGCTGAAATGCATTCCACAAGGTTCGAACCCATGTGTTAAGGGAAGGAGAGAAGCGCTCTTTGCAAAGAAATTGGCCAGCAATGCTTCCCCAAGGATTCGAATCTGGAGCCTTACCCTTGAAGCATGGATGCTGCGCTCTCAAGGAGAGCTGAGCGCAACATTGACAAGGCTGGGAGCATAATTTGACACGGACCAAGGCAACATTGGCGCGCACAAGATAAGCCCCAAGCAGCATGATGCTGTGCTCTTGGGAAGAGCTGAGCGCGATCCTGATGCTGTCTAGGGAGCTTGTCACGCTACAAAGGGCCAAGAAAACAAGCACCAATGCTGCGCTCTCCCCATGAACCGAGCACACCACTGGGAGCAATCACCCCTGGGCCAAATTTCAACCAAAATTCCATTTAAATTCAATTCTTCACCAAATTAAAAAGCCCACTCCAATTTCTAAAATCCAAAAATAGGAAGTGTATAAATAGAAGCTAGTTTGATTTAGAGAGGACCTTTACCCTTCTTTTAGTACTTTTTCACTTTGGAATTTTTAGAGTTTTACTTTCATTTTGGGATCTCTGAGTTTTATTTTAGGAATTGGAAAGGAGAATTGATCTCTCTTCTTCCTTGTTCTTACTTCTGCACTCTTTACTCTTAGTTTTAGGATCTTGGGTGGAGAATTGAAGAAATTTTGTTTCAATCTCACCTTGAAATCTCTTTCTGTTTGTTTTTCTGCATAATTCAAGGAATTGTGATTTGGATCCAGGTTCTCTTTACTGCTTTCATCTTCCACTTCTTCTGCAATTATTTTCTACTTCTTTTGCAATTGTTCTTTGTTGGATCAAGGAAGGAATTGAGATCTAGACTTGTTCTCTAGTCTCATCCAACCCCTGAGATCTTCAACTTCCCTTTGGCTATTGCAATTGAACTATATTTTACTTTCTGTTTAGTTTCTTCAAGCAATTGTTCTTCTCTGTTTAGATCTGATGCACTTTAATTCATCCTCTACTTCTCTGTTCGTTGTCTTTTACTTTCTCTTGTTTAATTTCTGAAATCCCAGCTCCCAAACCCTTTTATAATTCAAGCAATTTACATTTCTTGCACTCTAAGCTTCTGTCATTTACATTTCTTGCAATCTAAGTTTCTGTCATTTATATTACTTGCAATTTAAGATTCAGCTTCTTTATTTCCTTTGCTCTTTAATTTACTGTCAATTCCCCCTCTCCCTTTAAATTTCATACAATTTAGCTTCTGTTGGATACAAATCACTCAAATCAAAATTTGTTCACTTGACTAAATCAACCACCTAACTAAAATTGCTCAATCCTTCAATCCTGTGGGATCGACCTCACTCATGTGAGTTATTATTACTTGATGCGACCCAGTACACTTGCCGGTGAGTTTTGTGTTGGATCGTTTTCCACACATCACTAGCTCTCTGTCTTCCAAAGCTAGGTCAGGAGCAATATTTTGGAGATGATAGTGTTGATGACGTTTAGTAAGACCTTTTCATTTTGTAATGGAGGTGGTCATGATAGGGTTGATTCTAGGTGAATATGATCCATTGTCTGAGTCTTGCGACTCTTCATGGAGAACATTAATGGACGTTTTAGCAGATTGCCTAGTAACTCTTGTGGATGATTCGGTGGTTTGCGGAGTGTCAGGGACGGTCATTTGGCTGAGAAGATGATCTATTTTGTGTACAAGTTTAGAGGTACCTAAATCTTGTTTGAAAATGAAAGATTTGAGGTTTTGTCTAATCTTTGGGTTGATCTTAAAAGGTTTAAACCGGGGTTTTTCTAGAGCTTTTGGAGAATCATGGGTACTGTTATTTGGGAAGCTGAGCTTTTGGCCTAAGGTTTGGAGATATTTGTTAGTATAGTTGGTCTGTTCCATGATATTCTTGATATCTTTAGGCCCAATGGGTTCATCTAATTTTTTGGTTTTGAAGGGTGAAGCCATGACGGGATTTTGTTTAGTATCCAAGTTATTTGTAAGAATGAACTTTTCTGTTGGGGGAAATTCTGACTTAACTAATTCCCCCTCCTGGATTTTCCAGGTGGAAATAACGTTCGCAGAATGAGATGTACTACTATCTGCTTTAAAAGGGTAGTCTATATTATTTTTTATGCTATAAGCATGGAACCATTCAAAGAAAAGAATATGCATCTTGGCTTGGTTGAGGAAGTAATAATATTGCTCCCGAAAATATGATTAAGTAAAAACCACTTCTTGCTTATTTCCGTTTTACCGATGTTCTGCTTTTAACTAACTAATTCAGTAAGGTTACGGCATCACGGGACTGATCACCCAGGGAGCCAACGAAATTGTGAAGCGGATACGAAAATAAAGGCCACAATCCGAATATCTAAAGAGCCACAAGTCGGCTTGGCAAATATCAAACGTCGAGTAAAACGGTAAACAGTTTACACAAGCTACCAAAAATTTCAAAACAACACTTTACAAGGTTAGCACGGCCAAAAAAAGTACAACTAATTACATATTACTTTCTCGAGATGTCAACAATCTGACCATCCCGGATAGTCTTAAAAGCTCCAATGGCGGAGGTGTCGAACTCTGGAGAAAGCAGCTTGACCTGGGCCTTGATCGCTTCCTCGGTCCCGGAAATCACCTCGCGAGCATTCCTCACAGTCTCCTTGTTCTTCTTCTTCAAACCAGCAACCTGCCCCTTCAGCCCCGCGTCCTCAGTCTTGGCATCACTCGCCGACTTGACGGCCTCCGCTGCAACAGTTTCACCGCGAGCAGAGTTGAGTTGACTCTCCAATGTCATCTCTCGGTTAGTAAGTCAGGCCACCATCTCGTCGGAAGTTTTTAACTTCTCCTCCGAGGTGGCTAATCTCTCCTTCAAGGCTCCCACCTCAGCTCTCAATCTTTCGACCTCTCGCAAGGACTGACGGTACTTCCCGTCCAGTACCCCGGCTTGGATTAGGATGGGCTCCGCCCTCCTTGCGATGGTCGCAGCTCTCAGCATGCACTAGTAGATCCACCTATCCTAGGCACCAAGATCCCCCTCATGGAAGAACTCATCGGTGCCCGACATGAGCTGCGAGTCAATGAAACCCCCGGCGTCGAAATTCTTCTCCATAATGGTAAGCGACCCCTCAGGGCTGGAGGTTGACTTCAGCTTACGGGGGTTCTCGACTCTCGCCACGTCGAGACCTTCCCCGGTAGGCTCTACCTCAGGAGGGACCACACTGCTGCTAGGAGTGGCCATTGCACTGGGGCCGGTAGGTTCCGGAGGGGGAGGTGGAGCTGATTGCACTTCAGCAGTAGGGGAGGACGGGGGTCGGCAGTATGGGTGGCGGAGCTGTCCTCACTATGCCCAGGAAGAAACTGGGCCATTAAATCTTCAAGTCCGATTTTCTCGGCAGCCATGGATACTGGAGTAACGACACACAACAACTTGTTAGTAAAAAAAAAAGGAGAAGAGAAAGATAGGGGGCAACACTAGAACCAGCCGACCACTAACCTACATAGCTTCTACCCATCTCCCGGTCACCCATCAAAAGGTGCGGGTTGACAATGTTTTTATTAAAAATAGCCAACAACACGCCAGCTATATTTTTGTTCTGCTGGGTCAGCCCTTTGTATGTTACTTTGGTAAAGGCATTGGACCCAGCCCCAAAGCTCCAGTAGGTCGGAATATGCCGTTCCCCTTCCAAGGTCAACCAGAAGGGGTGCTGAACTTCGGCAGGCTGTACTTTAAAGAATTTCTCTTTGAAGCCATGAAAGGAATCTTTGAATACCCCGAAGATTCGCCTGTTCTGGGCAGCCCGGAAGGACATGAACCCCTTCTTGTGCCTCCCCTCTTTGGAAGGGTTTGTCAAAACGAAGAGCCACAAAAACACTTCTACGGAGGCCGGCAACTCCAAGTACTCACAAACTATATCGAAGCATCGGATGGCGGCCCAACTATTTGGATGAAGCTGTGACGGCGCCACATCACACCAATTTAGAAGCGCCATCAGAAAGGGGGAGAAGGGGATGCGAACCCCCAGGGCGGTAAACATCGCCTTATACATCCAGATCCAGTCGGTGATTCGAGGAGTGTTTAGGTTGATGTGGCATATCCGCTCATGGTCCATAGGGATGAACACTTGGTAGCGTTCCTCCTCGGAACCTCCCCTGCATAGTTGGTCGGTCTGGCAGAACTCCGTGAGCTCCTCCAGAGTTATTTGAGAGGACATATCCTTCACGTCTTAGGTAACCCAGGCGTATCGGTCAACACAGGGCCTCGTAAGGGGAAGTTGCGCTATACCTACAGTGGGAGCACCACTCGAAGTCAGGCTAGTAGGTCGGAAAACCGGGAAAACTGAAACTAACGCTATACAGTAAGCCTATCTACAGTCAAACAAAGGCTAAAAACCAGAAATCTAATGGTAACCTCCTCTAAAGCCTAACTAACAAGCAATGTGATTCAAATAAAATGCATGCATAGCCTAAGAACTATAGAAACGCAATAAGATGACAACAATAAAACAACAGCAGCAGTAACAACAACAATCATTCATTTGCAATGAAAGAGGAGACGCTTACCAGAAAGGAAGTTGTCAAGTGATATTGGAAAATTCTGAGGAATTAGAGGCGGACCAGCGCAATGGAATCCAGGAAACTCGAAAGGAAAATGAGAAGAAGCAAAGCAGAAGCGGTTCAAAAATGAAGAAATGGAACGTGAAAATGGGAAAGAGAAACTAGGAATAAAGGAATAATTGTCACTGAGAAGCGCGAAGGTTAGGGGTAAAATGGACTTTTCATCCAGATTTTCAAAGCAGTCATAATGGCATTAAATGCCAGGTGCGGAGAATGAAGCAACGAGTGACATCTCTGGAACGGACGAAACCCACTCACGCGTAAATGGCATGCCCCCATCACGAACGACCGATATGGCGAGAACTCAACCAAGGTGAAAGTGGCGCACGCGACAATGGCTGGCACGTTGGGGTACTGTTTCGGCCCAGCCCAGCTGGCCCAATGCCGGGTCTGAGCGGCTGGCCGACCCGACGGGTTAACAAAATCCGAACCGGTGGGCAATCCAAGCATCCCTCCATGAGGCACCTAGCAGCTGGGGAAGGAAACTTCCTGGAAAGTGGGACTGCCCATGAGGAGCCCACCCCAGCACAGACTATATAAGGGAAAGGCCCTACCCTTTTCCAGAGGTATGACACCTATCCTTTACTTTTTCTGCCACCTTGTATGGATTCTGACTTGAGTGTCAGAGTCCCTTTTGCAGGTTGTTTCCCCCCACGTCACACCAACCAGTCGTTAAGATCCTCGAGCCCTCCTCCTCTTTCCGCCACACCAGTCTGTGAGATCCAGTCACCCGCGAACGATCGGGATCTAGATCCCCCGTCAATCCAAAGTACCCAGCACCTCTGACCTGTTCAGGAACCGAGCAACTGAACACTATGTTTTGTATGTTTTTTTTCTTAGGATTTGGATGATTCTTTTTATTAGTTTTGGATGATTCTTTTTCCTATGTTTTGTATGTTTTTTTCTTAGGATTTTAGATAATTCTTTATCTTATGTTTTGGTATTTTTATTTTTTGGAGTTTCGAAGTTTTTTTTTTTTTTTGGAAAGAGGAATTAGGGTTTGTGTAATAAATGATAAAAGATGAATTAGAGTAAGAAGAGGTAATTAATAATTATTAATTTTGTATCTTTTAAAAAAATTAAATAATCATTAATTAATGATAATTAATTAGTATAGAATACAGTTTAAAAATATTTGTTAATTTATTATTGGTTAGACCCTGTTAATTTTCTAGCGAAATTGTCTATCTATATACGCCATCGTTTTGGTAGATCATCTCATTTTTTTTCTTTGACTTATTAGTTTACTATAGTAGGATGCCGATTAAAATTACAATATCGAAAACAATTACCTATGTGACTATCCAAAACTAAAGATCATAAGTATTTTTTTTGTTCCAACACTCTAGAGAGTTTAAAGACACATGGGGCTTTCTTATGGAGAATTTGTGTCAAGGATTACGTATTGCATTCCTCGTGTAATTGATGTTTAAAAGTGGCAACTTGTTAACAAAGAAGAAGATATACATTTTAACCAGAGACAAATTTAGGGAAAACAACTTATTGATATGTATTGAGTTTAATAATTCACCTACTAGTAGCTAGTAGGGGTGTTCAAAACTAATTCGGACCGAACAAAACTGATCGACCGAACTGAAAAAACCGAAAATCGAATAAATCGAAAACCAAAAAAACCAAAAAAAAATTGTGTTTTGCTATTTTTATTGCGGTTCAGTTCGATTTTTGGTTCTGACACTAAAAACCCTAACCGAACCGAATCGAACTGAACTGTTAAAAAACCCCTAAAAGGCCAATACCCAAAGGCCCAAACACTAAATAACGGAAATAACCTAAACCTAGCAACTAGCAGCCCACTCTTAGTCTCTCACTGTAACACGCAGACCACCCGCTAGCACGATATTGTCCGCTTTGACACACAAGGTCTCACGGTTTTGCCTTTGATGATAGGGATGATAGCCAAAGCCCCCACACTCACTCGTCAAAATGCGTCATGCTAGGGAGAGGTATC
>NC_029788.2:111385192-111387774 GCF_000816755.2 Arachis ipaensis
CCGATGCAGTCCAGTGTAACACCCCCCCCCGCCAACCCTCCCATGCTTTGCGCTCTCTACTCTCAAAACCCACTCCCACTCTCGCAACAGCCAGCACCTCCCACTCCCAACCTGCGTGAACCCCTTCCTTCCACCATCTCCCTGCGCCGACGAACCCCTTCCTCTCACCACCTCCCAGTGCCGCCGAACCCTTCCAGAGTTTCAGTCTTTCACACAGCACCGCCGAACCCTTCATCCCAGCACCTCCTCGCAGACAGCACCAGCCAACACCATCGTCGCGGAGCCAGCACCACCCCCGCCGCCACCCACAGCATCGTTTCTGGCCTCGCGGAGACGCGGATAGCACCTGCCACCCAGCCACCGAGTCAAGTCAGATATGGAGCCTCCAATTCAGGTATTCAATTTCTGTTCAATAATCATTTATTCATTGTTGTTAAATTTCTATTTTAGTGTATATTTGTGGCTGACTTTTGTTCTTGGTTTAATTTGTTGTTGATTTTTGTATATTGTTGTTCAATTTCTGTTTCAGTATATATTTGTTGCTGGTTTTTGTTCATGGTTTAATTTATTTGTTGTTGATTTACTGAAATTGCTTCTGATTGTTGTTCATGGTTTAATTTACTTGTTGTTGATTTCCTGGAATTGCTTCTGATTGTTGTTATGTTGTTTACTGTTCATGGTTCAATATTCAAGCTCAGAGGATGTCCTTAACAATTAACCTAGAAAGCTCTTCCTTAACAATTAACATAGAAAGCTCTTCCTTGCTTTGGGTGGTTGCATGCATTTTATGAATTATCCAATTATCTAATATCTAGTTTTGTTGTTTTGCTTTTTTTTTTATGTTTGTTGAAATGAATGCGTATGTGTATGTTAGATTCCTTGCATTAGAGTGGCAGTAACTACTAGAGGATGGTTATATTAGAGGATGGTTATTTTATTTAAATTTAATCTGCTTGATCATTCTATTGTTTTGAGTAATTTGTTTAATGACTTTTGTTAGAAAGAGGAGCAACATGTGTTCTGTGGGAACCTATTGATATGTTAGAAAAAAATACTATTAATCATTAAACTATGGAGTATGGAGTAGCAAGGAATTTACATATGTATATTTAATTTAGAATTTGCTTTGAGCATAGGAATTCACTGTTCAATGTATTTGATTAGGGAAATTGCTTCTGATTATTCAATGTATTTGTTTAGGAAAATTGGTTCTGTGGTTCACTGTTCAATGTATTTGTTTAGGAAAATTGCTTCTGATTGTTCAATGTATTTGTTCATTGTTGGTGAGCATGTTGAGAACTATCACTACCACTACTGTTGGCATAATGTTGCGATCAAGTATCTTTCATTAATGGAACGAAGTGAGGTAATTGTTTCGAGATGGTACAGGCAGCTGCGGGATGCATAAACAGTGGTCAGAATCTTGCAATTGATTGCTTTTCTTGTTGTAAATTTGTGGCTTTATTAATCTGGTAGAACTTGAAAAGCTTTATTAATCTACCAAGATTATGTGTTCCATTTCTTCGATCAGCTAGACATACTTGTTCAATGATACAATTAGCTTTAGATCTCCCAATTGCTTGAAATGTTTGGATCTCTGTTTGCAGATTTTATGCATTCAGTTGAAAAGAGTTCATATGAACAACTTTGGAGAACCTATCAAACTGCAGGTATTTTTAATGTTCAGTGAATCATGATGTTTATGGGCTAGAAAGATCCTTTCCTATTATTTAAATCTGTAGAAATTTACAGGATACAAAAATAAAAAATAGCATATAAATGGTCATGAAAGAGTTTTTGTGTTATGATGATGGATTGATGCTGCGCCAATTCCTCTTCCAAATGAATCTACAAGCATCAGATCTCCGACTGCATTGCCTGCTGCGCCAGCTCCTCGTCGAAACACTGGAAATTTATATTTATTTTTTGTTGTGTTGACTATTGAACTTTTAAACTTCTTTAATTATTGAATGTTAATTTTTTTGTCGTTTAATTTCATTGGATCAAGACTTTGTTAGTTATTTTGTATTTGTGTTTGTTGATTTCAACGTGATGACATTGTGACATAGTATGGTGATATTTTTTTTGAATTGATTGAAAAATCGAACTAAACCAAACTGAATTTAATTAGTTTGGTTTGGTTCGGATAGTCTCGATAAAAAACGAACCAAACCGAACCATATATTAATTAAACGATTGGATCGGATGACTTTTCTCTAAAAAACCGAACCAAACCGCACCACGAACACCCCTAGTAGCTAGTTGTTAATCACTACTTCTATCACATACTTGGGGTTCAAGTCTCATGTTTTGCATTTTCAACATTAACAAAGTGGTTTTTTTTTTATGGACAACCATTTTGTCAATGCATCTTTTTTTTTATTTTTTTTTGTATTGTTTTTAACCATTTTGCTCAATAAATCTTTTCTTTATTGTTTCTTTCATTTTTTAAATTTTTTTCTTAATTCTTACATCTATTACTAAATAAAAAAATACCTCAATATAATTTATAATAAATCCTAATTGAATAATAAAAAAGTATATATATAAAAATTAAATTATTTTAATATTTGTTTATTTTC
>NC_029788.2:111388024-111389677 GCF_000816755.2 Arachis ipaensis
CCAAGCATACTCATAAAAGAGAAGGTCACATTCAAGAAAAGATCAGATTCTATGAATGTTTTATAATTATTTTTCGACAGACCTATAATATGTTCAACACAGAGGTCGTCAGTGGAACTCTTAACAAAGTAATCTAAGAATCTGGTACTCTTTTCCTTTCTAATACTAGAAAATTTCATAGATCTAATCAGTTTCATTTCTGATAGGCAGGATCCTCAGATAAGAGGCAAGCCTAGAGCATACGTGAAATTAAGAAGTAAAGATAGGCATATTAAAGAATCAAACTTTTAGAGAGAGAGAGAGAGAATTTTAACAAGTATTCATGATGAGTATTTCACAATGAATTTTTTATTGGAACTAAGTTGTTCTTTTACAAGGATGCGCGCCTCTATATATAGAAGTTTTCTTCTAATAAAGACAATATACGTGGCAGATAAGAATGAATCTTATCTCCAGCTACATCATTATATAAGGACAAGCAACTTTAGACAAACCACTAAGATACAGGCACGTGGAGGATAAGAATAAAGATCCTATTAACTCCATTATTGCACATTTATTGCACACTTATAATTATTTGTTGACTAAAGATCAGAACTTAGTGATGGGCTCATGCTCCGTAATGTCATCTATTTGTTCCATATGAAGAGCAAGCATGATCTCATCTTCTTGATGAAAATAATAATCACCAAATTGTTCGTAAGCAGTTAATGGCTCTTCAGTTGGTTCTTCAGTGTCATCGTCAATTATTGCATCCACGTGTGTTGGGCTAGATAAGAGTGGATAAACTCTTGCATCTCATTCTTCTTCATAATTGTAAGTGTTATGAGAAAGTGGTGGATTATCCTATGAGTTTGAGTCATGTTTGGCAAGATTGTTGAGACAAATTTTTTCATCTGTGGGCTACATCTTTGAGTACCCTACTATGCTGATATTGCATCTTGTATAGAGGATTTTTTGCTTGTAATGTAACTGTCTCCTCAGAACAAAAGAGCAATAAAATTTATGCTTCTTTTTATGAGGGATATTCCATATTTCATGAGTCTTAAGTGCATTGTAAAGTTTTTCTCGTCAGGATGGAATAGGGACAAATATAGTCATAAGTTGCTCAAGAAATAATCTCGATAATTGCCTATCACAAAGTAGGTGATTCATGGCAAGAGAAAAAATAACTATATTGAGCAGAAAGTGTCCATATGAACCATAACATTCTTTTTAAAATTGGTCCCTTGATGATGGGAATGATGCATATCGAAGTATCGAGGGTTGGCTGTTATTTTTGTAACAAGGAGGAGTTTGTGCAGCTAGTAAAATAGATATTATCGGGTTAAAGTTTTGACTTCAATAAAATTTGAGGACTAATTTAAAGAATAAATGATCTTTTAGAGATGAATTTGATTATTAACCCATACTTATCATGATTTAGTCGATGAATTTTTTTATTGTGCTTTTCTATAGTTTGGATTGCATGCAAGTCGTTCGTTTTTATATTAGGGCATCAAAATTGTATTGGATTATCTTACAACACTGATTTATGTACATGAATGTGGATTTAAGTTTTATATATATAATTTATGTACATCCATATGCATAAAATTAAGAACATTAAGGATTAAGTTTATTTTTTTATTTTAAAAATTATTATTTTAGTAT
>NC_029788.2:111389700-111398425 GCF_000816755.2 Arachis ipaensis
ATTTAAATTATTATATCTATCATTTTTATAAAGTTTTAGTTTTAAAATAAATTGATTGAACATTATGCTGTCAAAATAGCATTTTTTTTGGAAAATTAATTTATTTTAAAACATTAGGAATATAGTGATATGTAATTCATGTGAATATTAGTCCGCCCAAAAAAAGATCTATATTTGGCCGAATTACATACGCATTTTTTATGGTAACTATATGCTTGGGTAGCTAGTTAAAAATAAGTTAATGCTTATTATTTATGCGAACAATAATCGGCCCAAAAAAATTTATTATTTGACCAAATAATAAAATTATTGAACCTTATGTTTATTTTTTATTTAATTACTCAACCATTAATCGGCCTAACCATTAATCGGCCTAAAGGACGGTTGATGTTTGGCCAATTGATAGAAAATATATATGTGGTAATAAATACGTATAATTCTCAAGTTTTCATGTGAATAATGAGTCAATTCAAAAATAGACTTATTGTTTGACAGGATTTTGTTGAGAATATTTGGTAAACCGTACTAAATGAGTCGATCCAACATATATTGTATAGACATATCAAATCCTAAATTAGTTTTGCACATATCTTGAATGCATTTAAAATTTTAAATTGTTAATTTTTTAATTTAAAAACTTTAAATCATTTTTTTTTCAAATAAATTGGTTTTTACTTTATTCTAAATACATAACACTCTAAATATATAGGAAAAATCACCCATATAAACCATAGGCATTAAAAAAATTATGTAGATCACTTAAATCAAAATAAGTTATGCACATGTCCCTAATGGACATTCTTATATAAATCGATATAGATAGACTCGAATTAGCCATGCTAGTACTAAATCGAATAAGTATCAATCGAAACAGTAGGTACAAATATAAATCGAAGGAGGTTGATTCAATTTACTCAAATCCCTAGTAGATCGATTAAGGCAAATTCGATTTACTCATGCTAATAATAAACAAGTAAATCTATTGGTGGTACTTCGATTTACATGGAGGGAAGCCAATAAATAAAACTACACGGTTCAAGTCGATTTAGTATGAACATACAAACTTATATAAATGGATGGAAGCTAATTTGATTTACCATGGTGCAAACGTATATAAATAGCTGTTGAGTGTGAATTTTTCATCATAGTGAGCCTCACAATGGCTAGTGATGAGAGTTTTTTAGTTTTGGTGCACTATAGAGGATCGATAAAAAAAATATGTTCCGGAATTAAGTTTACTGATAAGGATTCACTTAGTGTTTTCCTCAAACCTTCAACGAGTTTCACCGAGTTTCAGAATACTATAATCCGAAGACTGGGGCTGCAAGGCGTGAAACGGGTGGAGAAGTTATTCTACAAAATTCTGATTTCCGTTTTGTGAGATGATGTGAAGTATGATTCGTTCGTCATAGGCAGTGACGAAGATTTGCAAGTTCTGTTCCATTGTTGCCGGCAACTCCTGGAGGTGAGGACCCCTGAGCTGTTGGCCAAGCTTGTGGATGTGGTCTCTAGTTCAGGAGGTTCTAAGTGGAATCCTTAGCCTTCTGCCACGATAGCCTGCTCTAGTTTGAGACATGTTAGAGCCTCTTTGTCTCTGCCCGTACTTGAGCCTGAGGCAGTTTTGGTTGCCTCGCCATCCATTGTTGCTGATATAAATCGCACTCGTGACGGAGAAGTGGGTGACACTGGACCCTTCAGTGATGTTGCGATTGCGATGGCCAGCATTCCTGACGTGGTACCAGAATTCCAAAAGAGTGGAGCACTGGATGGTGTAGATGATGTATTTCAAGATGAGGATGATGATGATGTGGAGCCCACCACTATTGCCGATGATAGCAATAATGAGGATGCAAGGAGTACTCCAGCTGGGAGTGGTGGAGCGGCTAGTTTAGGAACTCCGCAGTATCCCTCGCACTTTTCAACTTCAGACTTGGATGCCATGAGATAGCAGGGAGAACCTGCCGTGCCTCGAGGCTTTGGGACAAGAGACACACATGATACATGAGGACTAGCTGAGTTTCAAGTTGGTTAGCAGTTTCAGGATAAAAAGAAAGTCGTGATGAGCTTGAAGATTTACAGCATCCGACGTGGGATTGAGTATAAAGTGTTGGAATCCGATTATCGCAAGTACCATGGGAAGTGTAAGAAATTCGGCAACAGGTGCACCTGGTTGATTTATATTAGTCGCCGGCAGCGCAGGAGTATTTGGGAAGTAAAACGGTACAATAGACCGCATACTTGTCTGGCCACTTCGATTTTCAGTGATCACAAGAGGCTTGATTACCGTGTGATCTCAGCTTTCATATCGCTTATGATTAGAGCCAATGCTGCCGTCTCGATCAAGGTACTACAGAATGCGACAGAGGCCCATTTTGGTTTTAGACCAACTTACATGAGGGTTTGGATGGCTAAGCAGAAGGCCGTGGCTCAGATTTATGGAGACTGAAAATAGTCATATAATGAGTTCCCGCGATGGGTGCTAGGTGTGCAGATGACAATGCTGGGTAGTGTGGCAGTGTTGAAGATGAGTCCTGTGCAACTAGGTGGCCAAATCAATGAGGAGCAAGCTTATTTTCACCATCTTTTTTGGACATTTCCACCGTGTATCGAGACCTTCCAACATTGCAAGCCCCTAGTTAGTGTCGACGGTACCCACTTGTACGAAAAATACGGTGGTACAATACTAATTACGATTGCTCAGGACGGTAATTCCAATATTATTCCTGTTGCATTCGCACTTTTGGAGGGTGAGAATGCAGAGTCGTGGTCGTTCTTCTTATCCCACCTCAGCAGCACGTAACGCCTCAACCAGATATTCTAGTCATATCGGATAGGCACAACGGGATCAAGGCTGCACTAGAGGCTCCTGATGGGGGTTAGCTTCCGCCTAATGCATACATGGCATTTAGTATCCGACACGTGATGGCGAACTTTGCCCTCAGTTTTAAGGGGCAAGGATGCTAGGAGGTTTCTAGTGAATGCTGCTTATGCGAAGATCGAGGTTGAGTTTGACTAAAACAACATCAAACCATAACACTCTTTGCACCCTGCTATCCCATAGAGTGTGCCAACTCTATAAACTAGTGGAAAACCATCGATCGCTACCTCTGTCATCCTTCGACATTAGAAAATCGATGTTCAGTGTGGGTCACGACTGATGCTGTACTCCTCCAAGCTAAAGTAGAACGACCCAATCCAACTGATGCCACTCTATGATAGTAAAGTAGATTAATGCCATCACGAACCTCCATAATGTTGTGTGTCGTGGCTCTAGTATCTCGGGATGCACTATCTGCACGATGTTCAGCGAGCTGTACGGCATCCAAGTGAATTGAAAAGGAAAATTCGGTCCAATATAAGGCTTCATGACCTATAACGACACAAAATAACTGAAGAATAAAACACTTAACTGTCTGATACTCACATCGCCAGGACGCAGTAAATATATCCTCAATCTGAAATGCACGACTCGAGGTCCCTTCTCGTTCGATGTCAGCTGAAAACCTGACTATCTGCCACCCAATAAATGTTATCAACGAGTGACAAAAAATTGAAGAAATGGCCAAAAAATAACTAGAAATAATTGCGTACCTTGTGGCCAACAGCCAGTGAAAGGCATCAAACCCATCCGACCTAAAATCCGGGAACCTCCAGAAGATCCATAACTAGAGGAGCTGTAGTGATCCTGCTAACTTAACCACATGCTTGTTGGCCACATGGCATAGGCACCTGTATAACTACGATAGAGTGGCAGATCTCCAACTATATTTATCCATGTCCTCTAACTTCGCCACGTACAACAGCCACCTGATATGCGTGCGGGTACCAGACTTGTCACCGAATAGCTGCGTCGATAATAGCATCCTTATGCATGCTCTCGCGTACCTCCAGATTGTCTTTTCATCTGCATCCCCGTAAAGGTTATTGAATGTTTCCTGCATTCAAGTGCAGTTCACAGTGAAATTATCGATGTAGTCCAGTGGCGGCAACACACCCAACAATTCCTCGAACCAAGCTCATGTCGGATGGCCTCCATCGATGTACTGTTCAAAGTTCGTCAGACATCTGCTGACGTACTGATCGTCTATTAAAAAACCTAGCTTGTAAGCTACATCCTATAGCGTAATCGTGCACTTATTGAATGATAAATAAAAGGGTTAAGTACTGAAATCGTCCCTAAGGTCTGGGGTGAAAATCAAAATCGTCTCCGACCTTTTTCTGTTATTAATATCATCCTTAACGTTACAAAACGTTATAAAATCGTCCTTTTCCATTTTAATTTTATTTTTTTACCATATTACCTTTTTCTCTGAACCACAACCACCCTCCAACAAGTCACGCAACCTCTTTCTCTCACCTTCGCCATGGCCGAACCACCACCGGCGACCACCTCAGCCGCCTCTAGCAGCTGCTGTCCTCACCATCACATCATGCTTTGCCGCGACCACATCGCCAGAACCCACATCGCCACCGGTTCTCCTTTGCTATGTGCGAGACCCATCACATCCAGCTCGTTCTCCTTTTCACTGAAACGGAACTTTCAGAGCAGCGGAACAGAGCCCCTCTCCTTCTCAAGCATAGAACCGAATCACAGACCACCATTTCTGTCCTTTTCCTCCTTCCGTCATGCCCAAACCGCTAGCGACCCATCAGCTGTCCCTGTCGCTACCTCCCTGTCTCTGCGTTTTCTTTCCCAGTTTGCAATTAGATTCTTAATTAATTCTATCTAAATTTTGTTTGCTGTTTTGGTTAAGAAAAATTGAAATTGAAATTGGGGTTGGGGTTTTCAAAATAGGGGCATCAGAAAGGGGATGTTGCGAAAGGCTTTGAATTGTTGTGGAAGAAGTTTAATCATTACCTTGTCTCCCACTTGATAGCTTGCATGCCTCCTCTTCTTATCTGCCCATTTCTTCATCCTCTTGGCAGCTTTGTCGAGGAGTTTTGTCCAATCCTTCTGATTAGCGCTCACAAAATGCCTTAAGTAACACTCGAGTAAGGCATTCACTCTCTCAGTCTGCCCATCGGTTTGAGGATGGAAGCTTGTTGAGAAATGAAGCTCCGACCCAAGGAGTTTGAACAACTCTGTCCATAGTCGTCCTGCGAAGCGTGGATCTCGATCACTAATGATGCTCTTAGGCAATCCCCAATATTTCACCACATTCTTGAAGAATAGTCGTGCTGCCTCCTCTGTAGTGCAGTCAGTAGGGGCGGGTATAAAGGTAGCATATTTCGAAAATCGATCCACTACCACGAGAATAGATCCAAACCCATCAGATTTCGGTAAGGCAGAGATGAAATCTAGAGAGACACTTTCCCACGGACGCTCCGATAGAGGCAGAGGTTCCAACAACCCACTTGGTGTCTTGTTTTCAATCTTATCTTGTTGGCACACAAGACAAGTCTTCACATAGCTCTCCACTTCATCTCTCATTTGAGGCCAATAATAAGAAGATTCAATGAGTGCTAAGGTCCTTCGCTGACCTTGGTGACCAGCCCACTTGGTGTCGTGGCATTCTCTTACCAACTTCCTTCTCAGATTGTCCCATTTAGGAACGTATAGTCTTCTCCCTTTTGTGTAGAGAAGGTCGTTTTCTAACCAAAATCTTTTGGTCTTACCTTCTCTAGCCAACTCCACCAATTTCTTGGCTAATGGATCGTGATGCAACCCTTCCTTGATGGTATGCACAATATCTCCTTCAACCATAGAAATGGCCGCCATTCTGTATCGTTTTGAGATAGGCGATTTCGCTCCTAACTCCAATTCAATGTTGTCATCCATCTTTCTTCTAGGTGGTAACTGCTTTGGCAACTCGAGAGGTATCACATCCTTATTTTCTTCAAGGACTTCGGGCTTGGAGGAAGACTTGGGTTTAGAGTCTCCCCTATGATACTCAGTGAGTGATTCAGCCACCACGATGGCCTCATCGACATCCTTAACATTCCTTCTTTGTAGTTCTTGCTTTGCCCAAGGTTGGACATCCCTTACGCCCTTGAACTCCTTTGGCTTAGGGAGATCAATCTTTGTCGTCTCCCTTATAATGATTGGTCGAGATTTTGCCTCCTCGAACCAAACTCGAACTTCCTCAAATAGCTTCAAGGAATTCTCAAGCTTCTCTTCGATTTGGAGCATACTTTCTTTGAAAGCATCTAGTTCTCCTAACACGTGAGCCTCGAGGGTCTCTTTGTCATGTTCTATCCTTTGGAACCGCTCATCCATAGAGGATAGAACATTTTCCAACATAGAAACTCTTTCTTCTAAGAAGTTAGAGTCCTTACCTCTAGGCTCACTTGAAGAACGACCCTTCTTGCCTCCCCATTGAGAAGGAATAGTATCCCTTCCCCTTTGAGACTCAACATGCTCCATGGTGATATTTGAAGCCATACCCATAAACCACTTGTGCTCCCTCTCGAACCTTGCTCTGATACCAAATTGTCACGGCCTTGGACACACTCCAACGCTACCGTGCCGGCACTCGGACTTACTCAACCTCTTGAGCTAAGACCAAGTCAGCCTAATCTTCAATACTTAGCAAGAAAGCTAAGAACACAAGAGAACACAAGAAAGGAAGCTTTGGTGAAAGAACACTTTATTGCTCAAGTGTGGTTACAAATGATTCACACACCTTACACTAACAAAAAATCGAAAACGATTTTGATTTTCACCCCAAACTTTAGGGACGATTTCAGTACTTAACCCTAAATAAAAGATATGAGTATTTGAACGTCATCTCTTCACATATTATAATATATGGCGAGTGTACTTGAGATAATTTTTTAAACTTGTAATACATCCTAATTATACAATACAGGAAATTTATATTTAATTGTTTTTTATCTTATGCATCCTAAATACATTAAGTGATAAGCATATTGCTAAGCAAAATATTTATTTTATTTATAAATAAAAAAATCCAATTCTGCATTGGGTAGATTTATCTGATTTATGATTTATCCCTCGGTATTTTAGTGACTTATCCCTCGGTATTTTATTTATTTATTTTTTTGGTAGTATTTTTAAGGTGGTCAAACTTTGGTCCATTTTTCTTGATAACACGAAACAACAAAAGGCTAGTTGTTGTGTTGGGGCACTCGAGCTTCCCAAGTGGGACCCACTCCTCCAAATTGAATTTGCAACTTCTCGCCACGCGTACCTGGCGCGTGGAAAGATGAACAATGTTGATGTCAGGTGGGCCCCACTAAATTATTAATGCCGTCGATCTGAGTGCATAGCGTGATCGTGCGGTGGATATTTGGAGTCAAAGACCTATCTTGATGGCTCTCTTTGACCAACACATGCCACTTTTTTCTCCTTTTTCAATTATTATTAGAAAACGAAATAATAAAATATTTCATAACTTTGACTGGGCTGTCACCTCAGTCGAGATGAACTTCGTTGAAAGTCGTGGAGTTTGGTGGAATTACCAAAATGGTCACCAGACCCACCAACATTTCCATTTTATTTGCTACCTTTATTTTTAAAATATTTTTTGTACCTGAAAATGAAATGTCCAAGATGTCCCCAAATTGTCTATTTAACATCCAAAGCTATTTTATAAACTTATGCCTTCAGAAGTATTAACTATTAAGTAGAATACAAGTATATAACAAAATATATTACGCTCCCTCCTAGCAATTGCATGCTTAGTCCATTTTCTTCTTTGTAAACGCATAAGTGGATTGGGATTTTTAGTAGGGCTTTAATTTTGTTAATGGAAAGATAAGCTTTTACTTTTAACTATTATTACTACGGCCCAGTTTAAAAAAATAGTTTAATTAAGTTATTTTTAAAAAAATAATTTAAATAATAAATAATTATATTAAAAATAATTTATAAATAAGTTATTTTGTGTTTGAATTTTTAAATTTAAAAATATTTATTTTATAAAAATATGATAAAAAGTAGTAATATTATGAGAGAAGTTATTTTTTTAATTTTTTTTATAAATTTTTAAATAACTTTTTAAAAATTTACAATAAAATTAATTTATACATAATCAATTATGAATATAATCAAATTTTGCAAAAATTAACCTACATACACAAATAGTAATATAATTGACAATTGATGTTGAACTCATAGGTTAGTTATGAAACTTTAGATAGCTAAAGAAAAAACATCATCTAAATATATATAATTGATAAAAGTGATCGTTTTATAAGCAAAAAATTAATTTAAGAATGTGAAATATTGTAATCCTTTATCATGATCTAAATAGAGAAACCTAGTAGTTTCTACCTACAAGATTAGTATAAATTTAAAAAATTTAAAAAGTTTGTGAAAACCTTAAACCACATATTACATATTTTTGTTATGAAAAGTTATAATTGGACTTCTAAAGTTTGTTCATAATAAAAATGGACATTTATTCGATTGTTATTGATAATCTTTTTTAAATTATTTTACCCATTTTTTTTATGGAACTTCATAATTAGGGGTGACAAGAAATAGGATATAGTAAAATAGGATTTGAATTTAACCCTAATTCTATTTACGAGTTAAGATTTTTATATAAACTCAATTTTATCTTATTCACGGGTTGAACTCTAACCCTATTCACTCTTAACCTATGAAATATTCAATTTTATCGGTAAGTTACAAAAAAAATAATATTATTATATAATTTAATGATAATTTAAAATAAAATTGATTTTTATATTAAAAAATATATTAAATTATCAATTAATAATATTTTTAATGGTTAAAAATTTTTTACATTTAATAAGA
>NC_029788.2:111398451-111416885 GCF_000816755.2 Arachis ipaensis
TTAATTTAATAATTACTTAAAACATATTTTTATAAATATATAATATATACATATAAAGGGTGCAGGTTGATCGAATAAAATTAAAATTCAACTCATATCCTATCTCATTCGTTACAAATCAAATTGACAATTCTATTCGATCAAATTGGATCAGATTAAATACCCATGAATAGAGGTGATTCAATTGTTGATAATCTTTTCTAAAATATTTCACCTGTCCTTTTTATAGAGCTCCATAATGGTCATTTCGATGTGGATAAGACCAAAAAATGAGATCCAAATGAACCTAAGAAAAACGCAAGAAGAAGGGCAAAATTGAGAATGCAAATATGGGAAAAGCACATCTTGTGCTTGTGTGTGTTGATTGTAATGATGATGATAATATTACTTTAATAATCACTTCAAATTAAATAAATGAGGTCCCTCTGGGTTAGGTTTGACCACTGCTCATTGGAGCTCATTATTCTATGTCATATAAAAAAAAATTTTTAAATAAATATTTAGAACATAGTCAATTTTTTATTAAGATTTCCGAATAATAAATTTAAGCTTTAGTATATTAGATTTATTTTAAGGCAAGACGGTAAAATCAAGAGTTATTGGATGTTTGAACAAGGGAAAAAAAAAGAAGAGTCAAATACAATTTTATAATTAGATGAAACAAAAAATATGACTAAATTATATTTTGAGGAGTATTAGGGGATAATAACTTTTGTGTTTTGTAACCATTAATTAGCTATTAATAATATTTTTAGTGGTGTGAGATTATATCTAATAGTAAAAAATTACTTATTTTTCTTTTAATGGTTAAATACTGACTATAAAACACAAAAGTTGCTGATCTGCTAGACTTTCTCTTATATTTTAACCGTTAAAATTAGATTAAATATATTAAAATTTAGGATTTTTTTAATAAAAACATGACATCTTATCTTATAAGTTATAAATACATAACTAATAATAATATACTAAGTTATTTTTTTCAAAAACTCTTTCTCTTTTTATCTCTCTCTAATAAATTCTAAATAATATTCCCCTACTCTCTTTCTCTCTCTTCCTTGAATACTTTCTTCTCTCTCTTGTCTCACTTTCTCTCTCTAAAATCTTCACACTTCCCAGCCAGCTTTTCCAATCTGCTTTCTTTGACTCGATAAGGGGGTTTTCTTCTCCGTAGAATCAAAACCACAAAAGTTCCCATTTTTACCTCCATTTTCCCCTTTCTTCACTCCAAGTTGCATCTTGCATGAGCTCCAATCTCGCATATCGGTTAGTTCAATTTCCTTTACATGCTTTTAGATTCGTATAATTTTAACCCTCTTTATGTATATATATTTTTTAAAAGAAATGGATTTGTTTGTGAATTTGTGCGTGTTTCTTGGCTTGTTTGGAACTATTTGTGTTTCAGTTCCGTGTTCATTTTTTCTAACATCATTTGCCTTTTTTTGTGGGGAGTTTTGTGTGTGAAATTTCTGGTGAGGATGTAGTTATTTTAATCTGGGAAATTTGTGTATTTCATTTTTGAAAAAATTATAAATTTATTTTACTTTGATGTTGTGAAAGGAAACGGAGTAACTTGTTTTTGTGTTGGATTTATTTGATGTTATGGATCTGAGCTGTTCTTGTGGAGCTAGTGAGTTTCAGCAAATTAGGTAGTTAGGTTCATTTGCCCAAAAATGTCTTTTGCTTTTTCACCTCCAAATACTTGAAATTTTATTTTATGGTTTTATTTTATTTTATTTTTGTTGTGGAAATAGGCTAGGGAATGGGATAAAAACAAGTTGGCACTGAGGTTTATTAGAATATTACTTTCTCAATTATTGTTATGTGCATGATGACTCCATCTATGGATTTGATTATTCTTTGTTGGTCCTCAAAATTTTGGAAAGTTATTATTATTATTATTATTATTATTATTATTATTATTATTATTATTATTATTATTATTATTATTAGGGTAACATAATTTAAGTGGCTTTAGATCTTATTTAATAGACATCTATTTATGTAAAATTTTTCTTATTTTGTGTTTTATGTGGAACAGAAGAAGCAGTTGGGCCGTACACCAACCCACGAGGAGGTCTTCAAAGAAACCCACACACTTAAAAGTGACAAGTCTAAATGGGTGGACAAGCGCTCTCAAGACACTCATGTGAGATATAGCATAAATGTTAAATTAATGACATACTGCCAGTTGAATATATATATATATATATATATATATATATATATTAGTAATTTAGGAGTAATATATGTTGATCGGAAAATGTTTTATGCTTAGTCCCTTTTAATTTGAGAGAATCAAAATTAGGTGCCAAACTATGCCTTTGCATAATGCATGCCAGCATCATTTGTTGTGGGTTGTGGAACAATGGTGTTTGTGATGGTAACACTATTTCATTGATTAATCCATGCACCAAACTCTATCCTGTTAAACTAGATTTGGTTCTTGTGATTGTCAAACAATATGCTGTTGAACCACATTAAATTAGTTTTTGGTTATATTTTATTTATTTGCTTTTTTATTTTGCTTTTTGCAGACATAAGCAAAGTAGTTCTATAGAACAACCTAGTACCTGTACAAAGGATGGGGTGTTTTACTGTTTTGAAAAGCAAGAAGAAAAAGCATGACCAAATTGCATATGTAAAACGAGTAAGCCACAGTGAGCATGTACCTACAATATTGCCTGAACCTCATACTCGCACGCTCCAATCTGCACCTCCTAGTTTTAGGACAAGAGTTAAACCCATTCAACCTAGTAAAATGACTTACAATAGAACAAGAGCATTATCTGCTCCATCAACTCTTGACACAGCGGAACAAGATGCTTTAGCTTCGGTTGAGTATGAGGAACAAGAAGAGTTGAGACACCGAGGAGGAGGATCAATGAAGGAGCAGCATTTGTCTAGCCCACAACCTTTACCGCTTCCATCTCCTAAGGGTGGCAGTTCATTGAACGCAATGGGCAGCTTTAAGTCAGTGACAGCTAATGTTCCTCCAAATTCTTCTGGACCTTTGCCGCTTCCACCTACAGGGTCACTTCGAAACTTTCAGTATGAGGAAATTGCAGCTGCTTGCCTCAATTTCTCCTTAGATCGATGCATGTCGGAATGCCTTTCCTCCACCATATATAAAGCTTCCTTTGGCGATGATTCTTCTTCAAGCTCAAAGAAGTTTGAAGCCACTGTCACGCGTCTACACCCATCAAATCAGGTAATTATTTATTTATTTAAATTGTATCACTTAAGTTTCATTTGTTGTTTATCCTATGCATAGTGATTGTTGAATGAACGTCATGATAATCAACACTATGGAGAAAAAATGCCTTACGTATTATCTGAGAATGGCCATATTTTTCCATATATGAATTGTATTATGTGTTAGGCTCATATTCTTCAAAGTTTAGCTGACCCATCCAACTTGTTTTTGAGCAATGTTGGCCTTATTCATCATCCTGGCCTCTATTGATCATGCATTTGAAATTTTGAATAGAAACCCTTGTTAAATGCTGAATACCTTGCTAGTTGAAAACATAATTGTCAGTTCGTGTTAGTTTATATTGCGAGGTTTTTTATTAATTCCCATTATTACCACAAAAAGAACGTGTTTCTGTGTAGTGATCTTAATGTGTGTTTCTTCTTTCAGGGCTTAAAGGAATTCATAAGTGAGGTCAATACTATAGCATCTTTGCAGCATCCAAACCTCTGTAAATTGCTAGGGTTTCATGCGCGTGAAGGTAAGGAACAAAGAATGCTGGTTTATGAGAGGCTATACCATGGAAGCTTGGACCGCCTGTTGTACGTGAGATCTGATGGCCCGTCTCTTGATTGGAACACAAGAATGAAAATCGCTATATGTGCTGCACAAGGTCTTACTTTCTTGCATGAAGAAGGGCCTTTTCAGGTAATTGCCGAATTGAATACATTAAACTGAAGAAACCTGTGTGGTCTTGTCTGCCTCTTGTATCTGCATGTGCATTTTAGATATCGTGACGCGAGTACCACAGTGCCTGAGTAATTTTGCTTTCTGAAATGAATTATTTCTAGGATGAATTGTGATTGATATTTTCTTTCTAACGGCATTTTAGTGTATTACAGTTCTCAGTTAAATGGCAAATTGATATGGTTGCTGATATGCCAATTTATATATCTGCAGGCAATGTATAATGAATTCTCAACAGCTAACATACAGATAGACAAAGATTTCAGTGCCAAGCTTTCAGGGTACGGTTGCGTTGGACAACTTCCCGAGGAAGAGATATCGAGCAGTTCATCCGTAGGTCCTTTGACTTAAACGTTGTTCTGATTCAGTTGGTCTGGATGAAATATTCCCTTAAATTTGTTCCTGTATAATGTATTAATGAATTTAGTTATTTTACAGGCTGTTGGCAACCTATCAATGGAGACACTGGAAAAAGGAATGCTCACACCAAAAAGCAACGTATGGAGTTTTGGAATTTTTCTTCTAGAGCTTCTTACTGGAAGAAAGAATCTGGATAGTCGTCACCCCAAGGAAGAGAGAAATTTGGTCAAGTGGAGCCGTCCCTTCCTAGCCGATGATTATCGACTCTCATTGATTATGGATCCTCAACTGAAGGGTCGCTTTCCCTCCAAAGCGGCGAGAACTGTAGCTGACATTGCCCAAAGATGCCTTCAGAAGGAGCCGTCCGAAAGACCAACCATGAGGACTGTTGTCAAGCACCTCAAAATGATACAGGATTTAAAGTATTCTTGCCGGTTCCCGCTTCAAGAACCAGCCACAATCTCCGGAAAACATATGTCGAGATCCCCAAGTCTTAACGGCATCATCAGCCCTGCTCCTAGGCTGAGTTACTCCCCGTCTCCCCCACCAACAGTGGCCCCGCCATCTGTTTCACCTCCAAGATGGTCCGGAGTCCCGTTCCTTCCTCCGCGTGCGTGTTCCTCTACCCTCTCCCTGGAGGAGCTCGATAGGCAGGAGAGCCGCAAGTCGTCGTCCTCGGCCTCTAGGAGGGCTAGTGTGGAAGGTTTTTGAATGTCTATAACTGTTCCATTTTTTATTTATTATTTTTTTTGGTGTGTTCAACACAAATTTATAGCAGATAAAAAAGATGTGGTTCTTCCACCCTTTTTTCTTTTTTTCTTTCTGGATCCCTCAGTCGTGATGTTGAGAGGATGCTACTTTGTAGATATAGTGCAAAGTTAAGTTTATATTGTCTTGTTAGCATTTTGCCCTTTTTCCATTCTGCACAAGACTAGGATAACGACGGGATAGAGTAATTTCTAACATCTAGTTTGTGAATTAGCAGCATATTCTTAAATTCTTAACAACGTTGAAATTGAAAAACAAAAAGTAGCTCTAAGATAATATAGCTCATATTAACATTTTATTAAAATGATGCTCTTTTATAAAAGGCATTATTAAAGTTTAAACCCTAAACTTGTTGGAAAAAGAAACCACTACTCTTCATGAATAAATAAAAGGTTTTATGAGAATGGCATGCTGATGATGCATGTCAAAGAAAGAAGAGTGACGCATGGCGTGTTGGTTTTATTACTCAATGTTTTTATTAACTTTTGGGCATTAACTCATATATGCTACTGGGCTGGACCAAATTTAGTTTCTGAACAACTAATAGGAACTGGGTGAAGGTGGAGATGCTCATTGAAGGATTCATGGTTCATGAAGGGGTTGGCAGGACTGTTAGATAATGTATTAGGACCTGATATTTATTTATTTCTGTTCTATGCTTATGTGTATGATTCAGTTAATAGGGTCAAAGTTATTAGTGGCCTCAGAGGCAAGTTAATCTTTTTTGTTCAGCTAGTTTCTATTTTTAAGGAAGTGGAGTCCTATTCTTAAGGTAGTGGAGTGAGTGGTTAGTTTTTTTTTTTTCTGTTATTGTATTTAACAGTTTATTGAATAGTGTTAAAATGTAGTTTTTCTTCTTCAGTTCTCTAGTGTTCAACTCTCTCTCTCTTTTTCTCTGAACATACAACAGTTCGAGTGTGAGTTCTGCAAATTCATTGCAGGACAGTGAGTGAGAGTGTGTGAGGATTGAGTGAAACAACAACAAATTGGTATCAAGAGCCTTAAGTATCTTAAGGGCTGTGGTGATGGAAGCTTCATCAACAACTATTGGGCTAGCAGGCATTGCTCCTCCAATCCTTGATGGGAGCAATTATCATGTCTGGCAAGTGAGGATGAAAGCATTCCTTGAAGGAGCTGATCTGTGGGAGGCAGTGGAGGATGACTACGTGGTGCCTCCATTGGTTGCCAATCCAACTGCAAATCAACAAAAGCTCTACAAAGAACGTGTGACTAGAAAAGCCAAAGCAAGATCTAGTCTCTATGCTGCTGTTACTCCTATTATTTTTAATAGGATTATGAGTCTAGAATCTGCAAAAGATATTTGGGATTTTTTGAAGAAAGAATATGAGGGCAATAAGAAGATTAAAGGAATGAAAGCAATGAACCTTAAAAGGGAGCTAGAAAGAGTGCAGATGAAGGAAAATGAATCAGTTCAAGAATTTGCTGATAAACTCCTAGACTTAACCAATAAATTGGCACTGTTGGGTACTGATCTTGGAGAGGAAAGACTTGTCGAGAAGCTCCTGTGTTCTGTACCTGAAAGATTTGAAGCTACTATAGCATCTCTTGAGAACACAAGAGAAATCTCAGAGATGTCATTTGCTGAAGCAGTTAGTGCTCTTCAAGCACAAGAACAAAGGAGGGTACTGAGGAGAGGAGATGAGCCAGTTGAAGGTGCAATGCAGGCTAGGATGAAGCATGGAAGTGGTGAGAAGAAGAAGCAAGGCAAGCAGTTTGGTGCTCAACAGACCAGTTTTAGTTCAAGTGATGCACAAGTGAGGAAAGGGAGTGATGAAGCCTGCAAACACTGTGGAAAGAAAGGTCATCCTTTCTTTAGGTGTTGGAGAAGACCAAATGTAGTCTGCAGGAAGTGTGGGAAGATGGGGCACATAGAGAGAATCTGCAAAGAAAAGAGCTCTCAACAAGGAGAGGCTCAAGCAGCTGCAGGTGAAGTGGAGCAATTGTTTGCTGCTTCAGGCGTTGTGTCTCAAGTCTCACGTGATGGATGGCTGGTGGACAGTGGCTGTTCCAATCACATGTCAGGAAATGAGGCAATTTTCACTAATATTGACAGATCAGTCAATACTAGAGTGAGAATTGGGAATGGTGATCATCTAGAGGTTGAAGGA
Organism: Arachis ipaensis; assembly: GCF_000816755.2. Taxonomy (NCBI): domain Eukaryota; kingdom Viridiplantae; phylum Streptophyta; class Magnoliopsida; order Fabales; family Fabaceae; genus Arachis; species Arachis ipaensis. The sequence goes on from NC_029788.2 coordinate 111,405,649, forward strand.
AGAGGCAATGTGTTACTTGAAGGCCCTGGAGGAGTGAAGCTGATGTCTGATGTCTACTATGTTCCCAAGATAGATCAGAATCTTCTGAGTGTGGGACAGTTAGTTGAGAAGGGCATGAAGATTGTGTTTGATAAGAATGAATGTGCTATTGCAGATGAGGAGGGCAAACTCTTGTTTAGGATCCCTATGCAGAACAAAACATTTGCATTCGATCCTGCAAGCAAAGAGAGCAAAGCTATGGCATGTGTGCAGGGTCAGGAGGAGTTGTGGCATAGAAGGTTGGGTCACTTTCACTATAAGGGATTGCAGTTTATGCAGAGGCATGGTTTAGTTGAAGACTTGCCTCAGTTGGGAAGTGAAGTGTCTGATTGTGAAGTATGTCTGCAAGGGAAGCTAGTAAGGAAGCCATTCCAGAAAACAAGATGGAGGGCCAAGGAGAAGCTTCAACTGGTTCACTCAGATGTTTGTGGGCCTATGCCTGAGGAGTCACTGAACAAAAGCAAGTACTTTGTGACCTTCATTGATGACTGCACAAGATTTTGCTGGGTCTACTTTCTCAAACAAAAGTCAGAAGTTGATGAAGTATTTCTGAGGTTCAAACAAGAGGTGGAGAATGAAGCAAATTGTAAAATAAAGACAGTGAGGAGTGATAATGGTGGTGAGTATACCTCAAAAAGGTTCAAAGCCATCTGTGAGGACTCTGGCATAAAGCAGCAGTTTACAGTTCCTTACACTCCCCAACAAAATGGGGTGAGTGAAAGGAAAAATAGAAGCATTGTGGAGATGGAAAGATGTATGCTACAAGGCAAACAACTACCCAAGAGCTTCTGGGCAGAAGCAGTAAATACTGCTGTCTTCTTGTTGAATAAGTTACCAACCAAAGCTCTCAACAAGCAGACATCATTCGAGGCATGGCACGGGTACAAACCAAAGGTTAGTGGACTAAGAACATTTGGTTGTCTATGCTATTACTTGACTCCTTCAGTCAGTAGAGACAAGCTTGATCATAGAGGTGAGGCTGGTATCTTTGTAGGGTATAGTTCTCAGTCTAAAGCCTATAGAGTGTATTGTCTTGATGCACAAAAGATTACTGTGAGTAGAGATGTGATTTTTTGTGAAGATAAAAATTGAGAGAGGGCAGTATTTGAAAAGAAAATGGCTGACAATATTGTAGTTGAAGCTAATGTGCAGAATGAGGATGAGTTAAATGAGGAAGCAGATCTACAGAATGAGTGTGAGCTGATTGAAGATGAATTGATTGATAGTTTGCCTATGCGAGGTACAAGACCACTGGCAGAGGTCTATGCCAGATGTAATGTGGCTCTCCTAGAACCAGGAATAGTTGAGGAAGCAAAAGGAAGTGTGGAGTGGGCCTCAGCTATGAAAGAAGAACTGAGCATGATCAACAAGAACAACACATGGCAACTTGTGTCTAAGCCTGATCACAAGAAGACTATAGGTGTCAAATGGGTTTTTAAGACAAAATTGAACCCAAATGGCACTGTGAACAAGTATAAAGCCAGGTTGGTTGTGAAGGGATATGCTCAAGTGAGTGGGGGTGGATACTCTGAAACTTTTGCTCCGGTTGCTCGCATGGATACCATCAGATTGCTACTAGCTGTTGCTGCACAGAAAAGGTGGACCATCTATCAGCTGGATGTGAAATTAGGACCTGATATTTATTTATTTCTGTTCTATGCTTATGTGTATGATTCAGTTAATAGGGTCAAAGTCATTAGTGGCCTCAGAGGCAAGTTAATCTTTTTTGTTCAGCTAGTTTCTATTTTTAAGGAAGTGGAGTCCTATTCTTAAGGTAGTGGAGTGAGTGGTTAGTTTTTTTTCTGTTATTGTATTTAACAGTTTATTGAATAGTGTTAAAATGTAGTTTTTCTTCTTCAGTTCTCTAGTGTTCAACTCTCTCTCTCTTTTTCTCTGAACATACAACAGTTCGAGTGTGAGTTCTGCAAATTCATTGCAGGACAGTGAGTGAGAGTGTGTGAGGATTGAGTGAAACAACAACAAGGACAAGGAGGCGATCTGGGAATTGGGATTCTGCAGAGGCTTTAGTACGGGTCTTGAAGCGTTGTCACCATAGCACAATGTTCTTAGAGTACGCACATCAGGCATCATAAGTTGAAGAAGGAAGGAGTTGGAACGTTAATTGGGAGTAAGAATGAAAGCTTTTGAACCAAGGACTGAGGGTATAACAGCGGGGAGGAGGCGGCCAAGGAAGCGAATTGGCAGTTAGGACAAACATTTAAGCAAAACCTTACTCGAAATGAGTAGATCATTACTGCCTTCGGGAGTGGTCCTTGGTGAGAGGAGATTAGCGGCTTCCGTCGATATGCTTCCAACAAAGTTGTGAGAGAAGACTGTATTCCTTAGGTTATGTGTTGGTGAGTAAATCTCCATAATGATCACTGAGATTCACAGCATTATCCAATGTGGTATTCGAGATCTCAATTTTATTATTGTAGTCCCTAGATAGAGCTCCGTGCATCATAATGATCTCTGAACATCTTTCCGTTGATGACACGGTTGTCACAGCGCTAAGGTGGCATTACTTTCCCACGTTGGAGTGTGCAATGACTAGCTTAGCTAGCGAGGATTGCAATTTGGACCTAATTTCGTCCATTCCTCTTTATTTAACTTTAACGTTCCCAAATCTTCTGAATTGTACCTTCTTCCTCCTTTTCTTCTCATTCATCTTCATATTAATGATGGGTGGTGTGAGCATTGCAACTGGAAGCTTTATCCACTCGCCATCAAGTGGGTACTGGACGAAAACGCATAATAGGAGCAGAAACTCGCGGGTGCTGGAATGGTGTGGTTGTGATTGCTATCCAGTTCTTAGGGAGTCTAGCACAAATTCAAATCCAAACAAATCATTCTTTACTTGTTCCATTATAACATGAGTTAACATGTTAGTATTGTGCTGATGTGAATGTTCTTCTTTATGGCTTGATCATAATTTAATTTTTTGTTGATTTCAGACAAATGAAAAGAGATGGTGTGAGCAGATTTTGGACAAGATGAACCTGCTGGAAAGTCAGAGTCTGTTAGTGACAATCATGAAGTGAAGATGAATTTTAATTGGAGACTTGTGAGGTTGGAGGATGATGTGAAATAGTCAAAAATTAATACTCCATTTTTTAGTTATGCTTATTTTAGTAATGCTAGTTTTATTGGTGGTGTTGTATTGTAAATTATAAGTAGCCTGAAACTAATGTAATTCATAAATGAAATATGAAAGAAAATCTAGATTTCATATTTTTCTGTTTGTTCTTGAATTAAGAATATGCTTCATCATGAATTATGAACATTTACTCGATATAAGAAAGCAAATATGATAATTGAAACAACTAGAAACCATGACAATAATATATTACTATTCAAAATAAATGAGTCAAACAACTATGATTAATCCATCAGACAGGTACAAAGTAACCTCAATCAAATGGTTTCACAACAAAACATTAAAGGGGCTACACATAAAGTTTTTCTCAAAGTTTGGCAAATTTTTTTTTCCAAAACAGAAAGGTCTATGTATAAATAAAAAGAAGTCTTTAATTCTTCTTTCTTAGGACCTTAAATTTTGGAGTGGAGACAAATTTCATGAAGTTGGTAAGTCTAATTGTTGTTCCTGAGTTAACACTATGTATCTCTTTATATATAATAGGAGAGCACTTCAGGGTTATTTACTCGATAAGTAGAGCTGCCAATGAACGACAAATGTTACACTCCAATGTTTGACAAGTGGCAATTATAAAAAGAGAATCATTTATATTATCCAATAGATTATTACACATTACACATTGTGCAACAGGGATCTGGGTTCAATAGACTATTACACTTTATAATGTTATTGCACCCGAAGCTTTCTTCTTTTATTTGGCATTTTAAATCGTTTATTCTAATTTCTTACCCTCCCTTTAAATACTCTGTCTCTCCATCTTCTTCAGCCATTTTTTGAAACAAGAAAGACTAAAGTCTTCTTTTAAATATTCTTTCTCTATCTTCAGCCATCTCAGAAACAAAAAGGAGTAAACCCTCCCTCTAAATACTCTGTCTCGATTTTTTGTGAAAAATCATACACCGAAAATCAAGTATAATGGCCAAAACATTTGACTACTTGCTCGATGTCAACCCAAGAAAATTGACATGGAGTTTCAACATATATTTGGTGAGAATTTGGGAGGTTCCAAACAAGTACAATGAAAAGAAAATTTGATCAATAGAGATGATCCTCCAGGACAGTAAAGTAGCCAATCTTTTTATATATAGTAGTTATTGTGCAAGTATTTGTTTTTTAATATACTGATACTTATTTCTCCCTTCTCCGCTAATTTCAGGGCGATAGGATTCATGAATCTATACCCAAGTGTGTTGTTGCTAGGTGGAGAGGCAATATCTTTGAGTTCCAGAGTATGTTATGCGTAACTTCATAGTTGTGGGCAACAAAATTAAGCCAAGGACTACCAATAGAAATTGGATACTAATGTTTTTCCAACGGACAACGATCACACATGTAAACAACCCAAGCTACCCTCTTGAAGCATTCCGTTTCAGGTCTATTTTGGATTTGTTGAATGCTGAAAGATTGGACGATACATATCTGTTTGGTGAGTATTACTTACACTGTTTCAAAAGTTGTTATGTGAACTCTGTTTGAAATCTATTTTTTAAGATTGATAGTCATAACTTATTGATGGTTCTTGCTCTTTAGACATGATTGCTGAAGTAGTTGGAAAGGAAGATCAAAGGGATTTGGTTACCAGTACAGGCAAGGAAACCAAACGTATGGCTGTTGTGTTAGAAGACTTAGAGTATGTGTTATTTTTGAAAATTGACTTTTCACATATTTTTAGACTATAAAATACCATAATGCATCCTTATGTTTTCAACAGGAACAACAGGATTGGGTGTACTTTGTTCGGGGAGATGGTGGATCAAATCCGACCACACCTTGAAGAAGGAAGTGTGGAACCCCTTATTGTTGTGCTGCAATTATTCAAAGCATCCCAGTGGAACGGCAAAACCACTGTTCAGAGTCACTTTTACATCTCCAAGATCCACATTGAGAGGGATTTAAAAGAGGTGGTTTGTTTTAGGAACAGGTTTGTTTTTTTAAACTTTAACCAGTTTATATCCAACACATTTAAAGAGAGTCAAAAGTTTGAGAAGTTCAATATTTCATTGAATTGTGTAGGCTCCTGAGTGGTGCACCACTAAACTCAATTAGGATTAGTCAACTTTTATCTCAGGGAGCTTGATATGCAGCTGATGAACTGAAGCAGGGGTCTGTTGGAGTGAAGACCATCGAAGAGGCCCTAAATGCTGCAGAGGTAAACTAATGGAAACATTTACTAATTAAATTTTTTATAGGAATATATTTTAATGTTAGAAATTGATTGAAGTGCCTAATCGAGTTCTAAATAGGTAGCTATATGTTGGATTGCTACAACCATTGTTTCTATCAATGCTGGGAAGAATGATTGGTTCTACAAAGCATGTAAAAAGTGCCCAAAAAAAGTTGAAACTTCTACTATTGAAAGATATGAATGTAAGGGTTGTGGACACACAGCAGGAACTGCCTCAATTAGGTGTGGCACTTAAACTAGATAATAAAACTTATCACTAGATGATAAATTTGTTAAGTGAAGAGCACTATAATATGAAGATTGTATTTCATCTTCAATTTTATTGTTAGCTGTATAAAAACAAATGGAGGGTATAACTTATGAATACGGGTTGAATGACAGGTACAAGGTTGAGGTGATTGTCTATGATGGTACTGACAGTATGACTTTGCTCCTTTGGGATAGGGAAGCAATTCAACTTTGCAGAAAGAGGGCAGATCAAATAAAGGAAGAGGAAGTAAGTGCACAATCATGACCTCATAACTTTAAAATGTTGATGTATCCATGCAAAGTAATTTCTTTTTGTGAATTTGATCGCAGCCTATTGGTGAGGTGGAATACCCCCCACCCTTGATAACATGCTGGATAGAAAGTTTCTCTTTAAGATTAATATAAAATCAGCCAACATCGATCAATATGACCAAGTTTATACTATTGGCAAAGTTTGTGATGATGAGGACATCATAGAAAAGAACCTCCCAAAAGAATCAAATACTAATTCATCTGTTAATCTCACTGTGAGTTAATAAAGTATTATTAATGTTTATTATACATTGTGTTTTTTAAAAATCAATTGTTCACTAATTATATAATTAGAATTCTCATTCCCATATCTGTAGGAAATCGGATGCAATGATTCCCTCGAGATCGCAGAAAATGTGGCCGATATTAAGACTGATAGCAATAATCTGTGTGTTATGCTATGGAGATAGTTTTATCTGTAGTTTTTCTTCATACATAAATGCATTTAGGATTTAAGATATGTGTTATTTTATAGCTTAGCAACCAGTGATATGTAGGTTATATCTTTAGTTTTTGTATAGATGCAGAACCAAAAGAAACTAACTACTGAACAGTACCATCATAGACAGTATATGAACTCCTTTACTTATTATAAATCAGTCAAAAGCATACTTAATCTCATTATAATTTAAATTTAAGCCTTATTATTGGCAACCTTTCTATTCGGCTAATTTGACAACTTCCAATAGAGAAAGATTAAAAAAAAAGTCAATTTAAACCCTATTTGTTGGTTGTGAAATTTTTTTCTTCCTTAATTTATGCATTTTTGAAAGAGTGAAGAAAAATAAGTATATTTAAATATGTATATTTTCTAAATAAATACTAAGAAAGATTAAGAATACTTAATATATGTTTCATTGTGAAGTTGATCCTAAATACTATTTGATATCTATTACTTTTTGTGAAGGATGTTTCAAGCCTCAAGTACAAGACCCCTGCTAAAAGAGCTCTCAATGGTGTAAAGTCAAGCACAACAACCATTAATGAACATGATGAAGAAGGGCAGCTCTCAACCAATAGGTTCAGCCATAAGGGGGGCAAGAAGCAAAAGAGCCAACTGATAGATGTGGCTAACTGAGCTGTTTATGCCATTAGTAATTTTCATTTATATGCATCTATTTTATTTAGTAGCAATTTTATGTTTTTAAGATATCAAAACATATGTTGTTTCGTAGGTATTAGTTATCTTATCTTATTTTATAGAATGGAAAAACTTCTTGAGATAGGACCTTTTGGAAGTGCTCAGCCACTAAAAATAGTTGAGAGTCATTTTGTTAACTTTTTTGGATGTTGTTAAGCCAACTTCATATTACAGCCTTATTGTTAGCTAAGGTTTCTTGGATTACTAAGCTTAAATGCTCCTAAGTTTTAGTTTGAAAGTGGTCAACAATGTTATGCAGTTGGCTTATTCATTATCTATATATTATTGTTTGGATGCTCCTAAGCCAAATTCCCAATGCTATATTGTTAAGTCTGTTTGGAATAAATTATTTATCATATCCGTACTCCACAATGATATTTAGAAAGAAATGTATTTATAATTGAAGAATATATATTGTGGGTTTATAGGTAGAATATTTTTAACCTGGGAATATATATATATATTGCAGATGGATTAATATTTTAACTTTTCAGTACTATATGTTATAAATATTGTTGGGATTGACAATAAATACTAACTAATTTTTCAGGCTGGAGTTAATAACTTGCAACTGTAATAGTTCTTAATGAAGAAGCTAATTTTGGAAATGTATATGAAGTTATGAACTTACTCCTCGTCCTCTCCTATTATATATAGAGATTATAAAGATATTATTATATATTATGACTTTTTTGTTAGTAAAATAAGAATAATAAAAAATAATTTTAAACCATAGAGTTATAAGAATAATAAACAATATATTTTTAATTATATATTGCCATCTTCTCTTAGGCCAACCTTCAATAATAAGATGGATACCACTGCATTTAAGACTGTCTTAGAGAATTTCTATATGATCGATGGAATTATCAGGGCTTCCAAGATAATGGCTCTGCACTGTTGAAGAAATGAAGCATGCATTTTTAATTTCCAAGATATCAACTTTTTTACACTGCATGTCAAAAAGTTAACGTAATATTATATTATAATAGCTTGGAAAGCCAGAGTAATTTCAAGAGATACAAGAGTTATCACTAGAATAATTTCCATTTTTAAGTACATGGGACTATAATCTGGAGGACTATAAGCGTTATCACTAGAATAGTCATAATAACCAAAGGATACCAAAGTAATGGGTTGGCTATATGGATGCATTCAAAGTACTAGAATTTGCCAAAAATAGGTAATTCTCTCCATACTATATACAAGTAGGTAGTCCCCTTGAAGAATTTACACTTAGGTCAATCTGTGGTTTTCAAATTGAAGACAGACCCCATTAGATAATATAAGTGATGTGATGTCATTTTCACGAACAAATATGTGGTAAGCTGAATTCTTGGTTTTGTAGTCTAATAAGACAATATAATTATGTAGGGTTAGAAGCAGGGTGTAATACCCTAGATTTTGCTATACCAATGTTTAAACACAATACTAAGTAGTAAAGTGTGAGGCAGGATATAACCAAAGTTACACAACTAAGTGTATTTGTGGGGAGAAGAGGCCTAAAGATGGATTTTGCTTTGGCCTACTAAAACAATATAATAGATAGGGTGTAAAGCATGGAGTAAGGTTCTGATTTTTGCCATAGCAGTGTTTGTTGGATAATATAAGTGATGGGATGTCATTTTCACAAATAAATATGTGGTAAGATGGATTCTTGGTTTTGTAGTTTAATAATAAGACAATATAATTATGTAGGGTTAGAAGCAGGGTGTAATGCCCTAGATTTTGCTATACCAGTGTTTAAACACAATACTAAGTAGTAAAGTGTGAGAAAGGATGTAATTAAAGTTACACAACTAAGTGTATTTGTGTGGAGAAGAGGCCTAAAGATGGATTTTATTTTGGCCTACTAAAACAATATAATGGATAAGGTGTAAAGCATGGAGTAAAGTGAATTTTGCCATAGCAGTGATTAAAGACAATATCATATAGTAAAGTGTGAAGTAGAATGGAATTAAGTTTGCAGAAGTAATTGCATTTTTTGTCATTGTGCAATAAATCCTAAACTACTTTTGATATAAAATTGAAACAGAAAAATATAATTAAATTACTGGGCTCTACACATTAATCTAAGACAAACACAATGTACAATTTTATTTTCAAATAAGACAAAGAATGAAGAAAACAATAAAGCGAGAGACTTAACAGTTTGAAATGCTATCAGCATGCACTTTCTGCTTAATCATATATTTTTATAGCCTAGATTATGTGTTAAATACCCATTGATTCAATTATTTAGAGACGCGTTTCATTAAAAAAATCAATAAAAATCGTAATTGAAGATAAAGAAAATTTCAGGTAAATATGTTTGAAGATGATCTTCAATTCCAAAGCTGCATTCTTTGAAAATAAGGTTGGTTATATATAGTCAAAAAATAATAATATAATATAGCATTGAGTTTTAAAATAGTGTGCTGTTAGAAAATATGTATATTTAAATTTAGATGAGATTGAGTATGATTTTTTTAATATTGTATATCTCTATACCTTTATACTTATTTTCCTTCACTCTTTCGAAGATTGATAAATTCAGGAAGAAAAAAAATTCAAAACCAATAAAGAGGGTTTAAATTATTTTTTTTAATCCTTCTTTGTCTCCATGATCCTTTTTTATGTATTTCCAATGTAACTCTAAATTAGAGGTCATCATATCAACCAAATAGAAAAGCTATCAATAATAAGACTTATATTTAAATTATTAGGAGGTTATGTATGCTTTTGACTGATTTATAAAATTCAAAAGGGAGATATTTCTTTAAAAAGAAGATAACAAGTGAGGGAGTTCATATACTCTGTTTGTTCTTATTACATATTTTTTGATATACTAAAAACTAAAATGGAATGAAGTAGAGTGTTGACGGGTTATGTTATGCAATTCCAAGATTTTAACTTCAAGTGACAATGTGAAAAACTCTTTTTTTTTTTTCTTATTTGCTATGGAATGCTTGACAATTCATTATTTATGGTAACTAAATGAATCAAATAAAGACAAATTCAGCAATGGTAAAGATTTGATGTTACCCAAAGGAGCATAAATCTTTTTTTTTGCTATGATAGTCTAATAAAACAATATAATTATATAGGATAAAAAACAAAAAAGGTTGCCATCGATTTTGCTATAGCAGTGTTTAAAGACAATATCAAAGAGTAAAGTGTGAAGAACAACATAACCTATTTTACACAACTAATTGTATTTTTTGTGAATAGCCATGCAGCTAGATTTTGCTATAACAAGATAATATAATGAAATAAAGTACAAAGCATAGTGTAAGCTGTTGGATTTATACTATAGTAGTATTTAAAGGCAATATCATTTATTTAAAGTGTAAATCAGAACAGAATCATATTTGCAAAAGTAAAAGCTTTTTTGATGAATGTGTGTAATAAATCCAAGACTAAGTTGGACATACATTATTATGAAATGTTGTCAGATATCCTATGTAAAAATGATCAATGAAAAATTTCTTTTGCATGTAACTAGGATATATGCAGTTGAATTAGTAGGCTTTAGACATCAACCTAGGTTAGCATATAGTGTAAAATTTTATTTACAATAAAAAAAGTTAATTGTATGGTTAATTATTAAATATTTCAATCTAAATTCGGCGGACAGATACCATGTAATCAACTATATGAAACCACATGTAACCATGTTAACTTTTTCGTATTTAATGTAGAAAAATAATCATTCTCAAAACTGCTATAGTAGATTCCAAGTATCGTTGTCTTCACATCTAACTCTTTATACTTATTTACCAAAAAATAAAAAAAAAACTCAATAATATGATTGCTATATATTTTAAATGCAAAAAGTTTCAATCTAATATCTAACCATGTATTATAGTAAAGATATTAAACTAATATTTCATGACTTCTTGAAAGCTTCAATTTTTGGTTTGACTAATTTTTCTCTCTATAAATGCACCACATTTACAAGAAGTAACGATTTCTAGCTTCTGCATTGCACTAACGAGCTTTTAGCTATTGACATTCAACATTTATTTTTCTTTTACCAACTTTATCCTTTATACATATTATTGTATTATTTATAGAATTCTTATTATTTCTCTTTATATGAGCTCTTTTTTTCTATTATTTATTATTTATATTTTTTATTAATTTCTTATTTCATATTATATATTTTAAAAATT
>NC_029788.2:111417039-111442744 GCF_000816755.2 Arachis ipaensis
CGTTGTAATTTAATATCATATTTTTTTTAGTAATTATCTATCTAAAAGTGATTTTAACTAATATTATCTAAACAATATTTATTTTATCAAAATCAATTTTGATCTAGAGTTGCCAAACATAAATCATGTTGAAACAAACTTCTATCCAGAATCAATTCTATAAAATCACTTTGATTCAAACTCCAATTTGACAAACCACAATCCAAACACACACTATAACTACCACCCCTAAAGAAAAAAAAAAAATTGAAGAATATAATATTTTTTGATAATGAATATTTAGGAACAAATGTGTTTTGATGTTCCAAAATATTTTGAAGGATCTTTCTAGAATTATATATTATCAATTATTGTTGGAGCTAACGATGGGTCATAATTAAATTTGTTTGACTTAAGCTAATAACTTCCAACTGTAATAGTTTATATGAATTGGAAGAGATATCTAATAGGAGAGTTGGAGGAAAAACTGAACTGCCCAAAACGTCTATATAAATACACATATTGGTAGTATGGAGGAGCACAAAAATCTTCTTCTATAGCTTTTATTGAGAGAAACAATTGTTTAGCTTTCTGAAAAAAATGAGTGACATCACACCAACCAAACTACCCCTTTCACATCTTGCTGATGACCTTTTATGGAAGATCTTTGTAAAGTCAGAACTGAAAACTGTTGGAAGGTGCAGGACATTGAACAAAACATGGAGGTTCAAGCTCTCCACAGCACTGTTCGTGAAACAAAATTTCAAGGAAAACAAGGATAGGAATCAGAGTCTTATTATTGGAGTTGGCTACCCTCCATCAGATTCCAACTCTCAATGGTTTGTGATGGCTGATGTAGAACATGGACATCAGCTTCAACTAAATATTCCAGCTAACATAAACCAATTTGGGTACTATTCCATTGTTGGGACTGACAATGGGAACCTATGCATAAGGTACTGCCAGGGTGGTCTTAACTCCAGCCTCATGATACTGATTCCCTTCACCCAATACGTGAACTACGTATCTGATGAGGCCAAGAGGCACTGCTGTCACGCTGTTAATCTTTATGCTTTCGGATACTTGGTGGATTCCATTGAGTATCACATTGTCCATGTCTACAAAAAATATTTTTCTGAGAGGCACATTTCATCGATGTTGTACAATTCCTTTGAAGCGGACTGGAAACATTCAGGAATATTTATCAGTGATGTCCTGAAGGTTGGGCCTAAGTCTATTGTAGACAAAGGGGTTGTCTATTGGATTGGGTGGGAAGGAGTTGGTTATGCAGAGCCTACCAGCATATTATTCTTCTCTCTACAACAAAGGATCTTTAATGAGGCAAAGATCCCGGAGCAAGCAAAGTTAACCTATCATTGTTCTATGGGAACATCGACTTTACTAGGACTGTTTCTGTCTGGCAGCTTAGCTGCGTTGGAGATGATGTGTTGTTTTGGAAAAAAATGCTGAAGATATCAGGTATTGGGATCCCATTTAACCTAACCTTATATGTGGGGAATGATATCCTTTTAGTGTTGGAGTCCAGAAATAGTTATGGGAGAGCAAATGATGCTGAAATGACCGACATCTTGGTTTCGAAGCTCAAATACATGACATTGAGGAGGGAAAATCTTTTGGTTCGTACTTGGCATGAGGATTTATCTGTCAAGACGGTTACTCTCCACTCCGAAGGGCTTTACATGGTTTAATCATAGTTCTGAGTATGGCAGGCTTACGAGAATGTTGAATGTGCTTATTTAGGGTATCAACTATGTTGTCCTCTACTCTTTTGGTATTTTCATTTTGGAGAAGTGTTGTTCCAGTCCTTTTGGTCTTATTAGAACTAGATGTCAGTTGTTCTATATGTTTTAGAAGGATAAAATTCTAAGTAATGTGTCCTCTAATGTTCAAGTTTCAGAGTTGTCCTCATTAGCGTCTTTGATTAAGGGTTTATTCCAAATTCTGTATATTTTTATTAAGTTTTAATGATATCAGTTGTTAGGATTATATTGGTTAAATATACAGTCACAAAAAAAAGACAATGTAAAAACTCAGTTTCAAGTGAGTACAAATGTTTGAATGAACCAAGTTGTTGAATTAAATGAATAAACTGAGGAATGCATTGATAGAAACATACATCAAGACTAAGCAAGGTATCAAATTTTAGAGGAAATTTTGAGAAAGTCGTTTAATTGGTAATGTATAACAGGAATTAAAGCAATATTATTACAAATAATAGATCACATTATAGTAACAAAGCAAGACTACTTTTTTCTTTTAACCAATAATTAATAATTTGGAGGTACTTAACTAAAAGGATGATATTATGCATTCAAATACTGTAATTTACACAATATATTAATAATCTAAAACAAGCAAGAAGTTTTGTTTAATTCAATAACTAAGTATTACGTGTCCCATAATTTAAGAATGCTTAATTTTCCTCTTTATTTATTAATTAGTACACTGTAGAAGAGTTAAATTAAAGTTCATATTTATGTGAGACACACTAATTGGAATTTTTTGAAATATTTAAATTAGTTTAGATTTTTTTATTTGTTAGGTCAATAGTCCAATACTCAATGCATAGGCTTTCTAAGTTTTTCTAAGAACAAAATTTAAGAAGACACTTAAAATACTGACATGTCATCGTTATATTTAGTACACAGCTTAGCATTAGAGTAAGCTCTGAAATAGAGAGATATTGTATCATACATGTTATAGAAATGTAAGTCTACAGAGACATTAGAAAGGGAAAACCACATTGACATAGATAGGAATGTAAGTTTACAACTAGGTCACAACATTTGGAGGAGTAATGGACAGAACATCAGCTACACTTGCTAGGAAAAAAAGAAGAACTATCCTTGAGGAGAAGAGGAAGAGGCAACGAACAGTAGATTTGGAGACATCAGAGCAAATTTAGGGTTATTTACTCGACAAGTGGAGCTACCAATGAACGACAAATGTTACACTCCAATGTTTGACAAGTGGCAATTATAAAAAGAGAATAATTTATATTATCTAATAGATTATTATACATTACACATTGTGCAACAGGGATCTGGGTTCAATAGACTATTACACTTTATAATGTTATTGCACCCGAAGCTTTCTTCTTTTATTTGGCATTTTAAATTGTTTATTCTAATTTCTAACCCTCCCTTTAAATACTCTCTCTCTCCATCTTCTTCAGCCATTTTTTGAAACAAGAAAGACTAAAGTCTTCTTTTAAATACTCTTTCTCTATCTTCAGCCATCTCAGAAACAAAAAGGAGTCAACCCTCCCTCTAAATACTCTGTCTCGTTTTTTTGTGAAAAATCATACACCGAAAATCAAGCGTAATGGCCAAAACATTTGACTACTCGCTCGATGTCAACCCAAGAAAACTGGCATGGAGTTTCAACGTATATTTGGTGATAATTTGGGAGGTTCCAAACAAGTACAATGAAAAGGAAATTTGATCAATAGAGATGATCCTCCAGGACAGTAAAGTAGCCAATCTTTTTATATATAGCAGTTATTGTGCAAGTATTTGTTTTTTAATTTACTGATACTTATTTCTCCCTTCTCCGCTAATTTTAGGGCGATAGGATTCATGCATCCATACCCAAGTGTGTTGTTGCTAGGTGGAGAGGCAATATCTTTGAGTTCCAAATGTACGTTATGCGTAACTTCATAGTTGTGGGCAACAAAACTAAGCCAAGGACTACCAATAGCAACTGGATACTAATGTTTTTCCAACGGATAACGGTCACACATGTAAACAACCCAAGCTATCCTCTTGAAGCATTCCGTTTCAGGTCTATTTCGGATTTGTTGAATGCTGAAAGATTGGACGATACATATCTGTTTGGTGAGTATTACTTACACTGTTTCAAAAGTTGTTGTGTGAACTTTGTTCGAAATCTATTTTTTAAGATTGATAGTCATAACTTATTGATGGTTCCTGCTCTTTAGACATGATTGCTGAAGTAGTTGGAAAGGAAGATCCAGGGGATTTGGTTACCAGTACAGGCAAGGAAACCAAATGTATGGCTGTTGTGTTAGAAGACTTAGAGTATGTGCTATTTTTGAAAATTGACTTTTCACATATTTCCAGACTATAAAATACCATAATGCATCCTTATGTTTTCAACAGGAACAACAGGATTGGGTATACTTTGTTTGGGGAGATGGTGGATCAAATCCGACCACACCTTGAAGAAGGAAGTGTGGAACCCCTTATTGTTGTGCTGTAATTATTCAAAGCATCCCGGTGGAACGGCAAAACCACTGTTCAGAGTCACTTTTACATCTCCAAGATCCACATTAATACATCACATTTCTTCGCTCCTAAAGTTAAAAATGATACATCACATTTCTTCGCTCCTAAAGTTAAAACAAAGCTGCAAAAGCTACTTTGTGAAGCTACTAATCCATGATACATAACAATGTCTGAAATTCTTAGGTAAGCAATTGAGTATGTGTAATGACTTAAGGTGGTGATTATAGTATCATTTCCTCTTGTTATATACCTCATCTAATAAAAAAAGAGAGAAAGAAAAACCAAAGCCTATTCCACCATTTGCTAGAAATGAATTATACCTTCACCAATAAACTTACCAACACCAGAACAAGGTTATATTGACTAGATTCATATATGTTTTCAAGATTAACTTTTCCAAGCAAAACTACTACAGTTGATAGTTATTAGCTCAAGCCAAAAAAGTTAATTAGGCTTTTAAATTTGAATTTAACACTTTTTTTACATACCTTAGTTTATATTCATTTAAAATTATCAACTTAGAAATCTTGAAGATTAAGAAATATAATATTTCAATTTTGAAAATGATAAATTAAAGCAAAATTAATTTGATAATTTCAAATTTTAATTTATAATAATGATGTCAAGTTAATAATGCACTCGCTATATAATTACTAAAGAGAAAAGGAAATAAAATAAAATAATAATAATAATATGAAAAGAAGATGTGAATGTAGTTGTTATTGTTGATGATGATTGAATTGAAATTCTACAAACGTTTATATAGTGGTTATATGCTATAATTTCAACGGATAGAAATAAAACTTTCCTATAATAACTCTTAGCCTTCTTTTTCTTAGCCTTCCTTTTCTTTCTCTCTCCCTCACAATTCTCCACCTCGTTCACAATTTGAAATCTACGCAAATTTTGGACGATCAAAGAATGGTATTCGTATTCGGTTGCATCATTTGAAAATGACTGCCTAACATGGAAAAATATTGAGCAATTTCAAACAATGTTGGAACTTGCTTCCTGACACCACTTTAGTCAACATGTCAACGGGATTTTCATCCGTGTGTACTTTTACAAGAGAAATGTCACCTTTCTCCATAACATCACGCACGAAGTGATATCTAACATCAATATGCTTGGTACGAGCATGATGAACCTGATTTTTAGCCAAATGAATTACACTTTGACTATCACAATTCAGATCCACACAATCTTGCTTCAACCCCAAATCATCTAGAAGACCTCTTAGCCACAATGCTTCTTTCACCCCTTCTGCTACTACCATGTACTCAGCTTCTATAGTAGATAGTGCCACTGTAGCTTGTAACATCGATCGCCAACTAACTAGAGCATCTTGTATTTTATATACATAACCAATCGTAGAACGTCTTCTATCTAGATCACTAGCATAATCAGAATCAACAAAGCCGCTGATTTGACATGATTTTCCACTAAAGCATAAATCTGTGTCAATGGTGCCCTTCAAGTATCTTAATATCCACTTGACTGCTTCCCAGTGTGCCTTACCTGGGTTTGCCATGAACCTGCTAACAACACTTACTGCCTGTGAAATATCTGGGCGTGTATATACCATAGCATACATTAGGCTACCGACTGCACTAGCATAAGGTACATTTTTCATGTAAGCCTTATCCTCTGCTGTTGTGGGAGATTATTTACCAGAGAGCCTAAAATGTGGAGCCAACGGCGTTACCACCGATTTAGCATTTTTCATTTCAAATCTTTCAATGACGCGCTCAATGTATCCTCTTTGGCTCAAGAACAATTTTTGGCTTGATCTCTCTCTTTTAATTTCCATGCCTAATATTTTTCGTGTAGCACCCAAGTCTTTTGTTTCAAATTCTTTACCAAGTTGAACCTTTAACATATCTATCTCTACCTTGCTCTTAGAGGCAATAAGCATGTCATCCACATATAATAGAAGATAGATATAATCACCTCCAGGAAGCTTACGAATGTATACACAACAATCATAATTACTTCTGGAAAAACCTTGTTTTAACATAAAGGAGTCAAATCGCTTATACCATTGCCGAGGAGATTGTTTCAATCCATATAGCGATTTCCTCAAGCGACATACCTGACTTTCTTTACCCTCAACCTTGAAACCCTCAGGTTGATACATGTAGATTTCTTCCTCTAAATCACCGTGCAAGAATGCAGTCTTCACGTCTAGTTGTTCCAACTCAAGATCACCATGAGCGACAAGACTTAAAAGCACTCGTATGGAAGTGTGTTTTATCACAGGAAAAAATATCTCATTGTAATCAACACCTTCTTTCTGTGCAAATCCCTTTGCTACTAACCTAGCTTTGAATATTGTACCATCTGACTTAGTAGGATCTTCTTTTCTTTTATACACCCACTTACAACCAATTGCAGTCTTTCCCACGGGCAATGGGACCACATCCCATGTCTTGTTCTTATGAAGAGATTGCATCTCTTTCTCCATAGCGACCAACCAACTCTCTCTATCTTTGTCTTTGATAGCATGTTTGAAGGTGACCGACTCATCATCCTCCACTGAGAGTGCATAATCTACCAAGTTTAGCTACCCAAATGTCTCAAAGGCTTGTCTGACCCAAACTTCTGAACAAATTTATAATTCCTCTTTGGCCTAGTAGATGCCAAAGAATCCTGCTGCTGCTGTTGTAATGCATGTGCATTTTCTCGCTGAATTTTCTCATGATCAAGTTCATCCTCTGCGTCATCTCGAGTAGCATTAGGATGCTCCACCTGAATATTATTAGAGTCTATTTGTTGGTATTTAGACTCTATCTCCACCACTTGAGTATTTGAAGTTTTTCCAACATCACCATCATCTGGCACCACATCTTTAGACAAAGCTACCATAGATCGTTCATCAAAGGTAACATCCCTGCTAATTACAAACTTAGAATCATTTACACTCCAAAGGCGATAGCCTTGAACCCCTCTTGGATACCCCAAAAAGATTTCCTTCTTAGCTCTATCATCAAGCTTATTATCTTTGACATGATAATAGGCTGTGCATCCAAAGACTCTGAGTTTCTCGTAATCTGCATGTTCCCCTGACCACACCTTATAAGGTGTGTCTCCATCTAGAGAAGAATGTGGGGATCGGTTCACTATGTAGCAAGCTGTAGCAACCGAGTCCGCCCACCATTCTCTGCCTAACCCGGAATTAGAGCGCATACACCTTGCCTTCTCAAGTAGCGTACGATTTAGTCGTTCGGCGACTCCATTCTGTTGTGGTGTTTCTCTAACTTTCCAGTGTCTTGCAATGCCTTCTCGATCACAGAACTCCTTGAAAGCTCCATCCGTGTACTCTGTGCCATTATCTGATCGTAGAGTTTTCAACTTCCTACCCGTTCGATTTTCAACCATTGCTCTCCACCGCTTAAAAGTGTCGAATACCTCATTCTTATGTTTGAGGAAGTAAATCCAAACATACCTGGAATAATCATCAACAAAAGTAACAAAATACCTGGAACCACCCTTGGAAGTAACTTTAGCTGAGCCCCAAATATCAGTATGCACGTAGTCTAACAACCCTCTGCTTTTGTGCTTGCTTGTAGAAAACTTCACCCTATGTGCCTTTCCATACACGCAATGCTCACAAAATTCCATTTGTGGTTTTTTCATATTCTTCAGCAAACCTTGTCCACAAAGCAATGATAGACCTTTCTCTGACATATGTCCAAGCCGCATGTGCCATCTTCTCGTGCAATCTGTTTGATCTCTACTTCCACCAATTTCAACTGCTAACTCACCTATAACCGTTGTCCCCAAAAGAGAATAAAGATTACCGTGACGAACTCCTTTCATCACTACCAAAGAACCACGAACAACTTTCAGTACCCCATTTTTTGCAACTATTTTGCAACCATTTTTCTCCAACAAACCTATGGAGATCAGATTTTTTCACAAGTCTGGAATATGTCTCACATCCTTTAAGGTTCTTATGACACCATCATGCATCTTGATTCTTACAATACCCAACCCCACAGTTTTACAAGCATGATCATTGTCCATTAAAACTGTGCCACCATTTATGCTTTGATAGGTAGTAAACCACTTCCTATTTGGGCACATATGGTGAGATGCTCCTGAATCAAGAATCCACTTATCGAAAATTTCATAAGATTGTTCTGTCACAGAGTAACAATCTTCCTCATCATTTGAGACGTAGCTTGCTTCTTGCTTTTCTTTTGGGTTGTCATTGTTCTGTTTCTTGAAAGTTATCCTTTTATTTGGAAAATTTGCTTTGAAATGTCCAGGCTCACCACATTTAAAGCATGTTCTCTCCGTGTGAGGTCTAGATTTTGGCCTTGACTTTCCACGCTTATTACCTTTTCCTCTTTCATTAGTCCTTCCTCTAACTGCGAACAACCCTTGTGCTTGATCATTATACTCTCTTCCATTTGAGGATGACATTACACTTGTAGCAACCTTACGTAGATCATCCGATAAAAGTGATGCCCTCGTCTCATCCATGGTCAGAGTGTCACCCACTAGCATCAATATCTGCACCAGATTTTCATAGGACTTTGGTAATGAAAGTAACAATATGAGTGCCTGATCTTCATCATCAACCTTGACATCTATATCCTTTAAGTTTGATATAATCCTATCAAACTTATTGATATATTCTTGGATTGAGGTGCCTTCCTCCAACTTGCATGTATACAATTTGGATTTTAAGTAGATCCTGTTAGTTAGAGTTTTCGTCATGAAGTTACTCTCTAACTTTGTCCAGACGCCTGCTGCAGTTGCTTCTTCATTCACCAAGAAAGCAACATCCCTCTCAAGGCATAAGATTATTGCAGCCCGTGCCTCAAGATCTAATTCTTCCCAATCCTCATCTTTCATTTCTTCCGGCTTCTTCTCTTTTCCTGCCAGTGCCTTGTGTAACTTTTGTGATATAAGCAGATTTTTCATTTGCATCCTCCAATAGAAAAAATCATTTTTCCCATTGAACTTCTCGATTTCATATTTGCCTACTTTGACATTACCACTAGTAGAAGTCATTATATTTAAAATTGAATTTTACCACTCAAATAATGAATAATATAACGTTGGCTCTTGATACCAATTGTTGAGTTTACAGCGGAATTTTGACTTCTAATAGCTACAAAGTAATATGAAATTGAACACTACTCACAATAATGCACTCGCTATATAATTACTAAAGAGAAAAGGAAATAAAATAAAATAATAATAATAATAATAATATGAAAAGAAGATGTGAATGTAGTTGTTATTGTTGATGATGATTGAATTGAAATTCTACAAACGTTTATATAGTGGTTATATACTATAATTTCAACGGATAGAAATAAAACTTTCCTATAATAACTCTTAGCCTTCTTTTTCTTAGCCTTCCTTTTCTTTCTCTCTCCCTCACATTTATAATATCATGTAAGTAACAAACACATTTGCTTCAATCCTGTTGTCACTTACTTTTGAGTTTCATTATTCTTTGTAGATCTACATTTAATAGAAGAAGAGTTAAAGGATTTTATTGTCATTGACGTTGAGAACAAATTGAAAAGTTACAATAAGGCTGCGTTTGTTTACAGAGACAGGGATACTGAGACACAAAATCGTTTTTGGCAGAGGAGACATGGACAGAGACAATGTATCCAGAGACACTGAAATAGTATATTTTATGTCCATCCTAACAGGAAGGACACAGAGACATTAACAAGGGACACAACTTATTTTTTATTTTTCTTTCATTATTCTTGTTAATTTTTTATAATTATATTTTTTATTGTTATATTTTTCATCTCAAATTTTTTGAATGAAAAAAAATGAGAATAAATTGAATTTTCATAATTTGTTCTAGTTTATCACCAAACAGAATACAATAACACAAAATTTTGTGTCTCTGTCCATCAGTGTCTTGTCCTGTCCTGTTCTCAGTGTCTTATCCTGTCCTATTCTTAAAAACAAACACAGCCTAAGAGTCTTAGGGACTTCCCATCTATGCCAGTCCCGGATGTCGAATTAACTTCCAATGCTTTGATGACTAAGGGGGTTAATAGCCTAATATGCGACGTGTAAAATCCGGTTAATTAATGACTAATTAACCCATAAATTAAAATATATTCTAGAAAATAAGAAATAATATTTTTATGGTTTAATATGATAGAGAACATTAAAACGAGAATTTTGACACCAATTTTAAGAAATCGGCCCAAAATTGGGCCGAACGGACCAAACTGGACCAAATCGGGCCTGTATTGGGCCCTTAGCCCAACCCAATAGCCAATTAAGTAAAGGGCACAACCCTTCCTTCCCCACATGAAACAGAAACATGCTGATAGGAAGGGGAAGAGTAAGAAACCCTTTTCCAAATTTCACTTCAATCTTCAATTGATCATAACTTTTGATCCGGTGCTCCGATTGACGAGCCGTTTGTGGCCACGCGTTGGGCTTGTCGAGCTCTTCAATTCTATCCAAACAAAATAATAAGTAAATCGCATTTGCCTAGCTCCATTTCTTCTGGTATATGAATTTCAGGTTTAAGGTTTGAGAAACTCAATTCCTTGATGATTTTCATGTTTTAGGGGTCCACTAGACTTGATTCCTTGTGGGTATTGCTCAAGGATCAGTGGGTAAAGGTAAGAGATCTCAAACCCTAATGGAATTTCTAAATTTAAGCATTTGGGTATTGAGTTGTTGTGTTTGGATGTGGTAATTGTGGGTTAGGTGTTGTGTATGTGAATGTTGACGCTTGTTGAAGCTTGTTGGTGATTTTAGAAGCTTGGAAGTGGAGTTGTGAGGCTGGAAATCTGAGCCTGGTGGTGTTGGAGCCCCAAGGGCTTGAAGAAAAGTGAAATTAAAAGTGTTCCGAGTTAAGCGGGGAATCGGCCAAGGTATGATTTCAGTTTTCTGTATTTAAAATGTAATGTGGTGTGAAAACTTAGGCTAGTGACCCATAGGATAGGAATTGAATTTGTGATGATAGTTGATTGGTTGTTGAAATTGTTGTATGATTATGTGATTATTGGTTTGTGGAAGGTATAATTGAAGTTCTTGATTGATGATGTATGTGAGTTTTATATGATGATGATACTTGGTATATGTACAAGTTGATTTGAAGTTGAGATTGGGCTTGATATGGATAGGTTGATGAATTATGGTTATGTTGAACGATGATTGTGTTGGTATTCGATGATGATAATCTGTTATGATGAATATATATTGTTGAAGTAAATCACTTTATGATGATGAGTTATGGAAGAATTGATGGGCTGAGAGTTGAGTGAGGTTTGGAAATGATTAATGTTGGAATGGTTGAGTTTTAGCTGATTTGAATGAAATTGGGAAGTGTATATTTTGGAAAATTGGAGGTTTATGAAATTGGTAAAAATGAAATTTTAGTGAACTTCAACGGATCATATCTCAAGCTATTGTTTTTGGAATTTGATGATTTTTATATCAAATGAAAGATAATTTCATAAGCTTTAAAATGGTTTAAATTTGGTTGAAATTGGAATTTATGGAAGTAGATATGATCGTTGAAAGTTTGGGCCAAAAATCTGAAATTCTGCAAATTCTATAGAATTTGTGATTTTTGGTTTGTGTGCGCACGCACAAGCCTGTGCGCATGCACACCCTGTGGATTTTTGGACATGTGCGCACGCACACACTTGTGCGTATGCACACACAAGGAAGTGGTTGCGGCTGGGAGCGCCAGCACGCCCTGTGCGCGCACACAACATTAAGGTTTTTGCAAGTTGTGCGTGCGCACAGCTCTGTGCGTACGCACACGTTGGAAATTTTACTTTCTGTGCGTACGCACAACCCTATGCGCACACACACTTTCTGAAAACACTTCTGGGCGTGCGCACGCACACGACCCTGTTCGTTTATAAAGCTTTTGTTTTCAAGTATTTCACTTTTCCAACAAGCTTGTAACCTTCCGGGATGTTGTTTCATGCTTATAAACCCCCAATTTCATCCTCTAAATCTTAGATCAATATAGAATGCCTAGTAATTGAGAGGAAGCTAGCTTATGGGCGAAGAAAGGGGATATTATGATAAGTCATTATTAATGTTGAGAATTATTATAGTTGTTGAGAATAGTTAGTATTGTTGATGATTAATAATTGTTAATGAGAATGTTATTGGTGAAGAAATGAGGAGAATTATCTGTTAGAATGGACTATGTATATGCGTATGATAGAAGAGGTGTCGGGTAAGAGGCGGTGGAAAATAACTACTCGCTCCGGGTATGTGATTAAGAAGTGTAGAGATGTTGAGAATGTATGGAAAAGGAATTTATGAATTAGCAATTATGAAGGAATTGGAATAATAAAGAAAATGAACTTAGATTGATTGTGATATGCCTCCGGGTAAGATGCGGTGGTATTAACCACTTGCTCCGGGTAAGAGGTGAGAACGTCGGGTAAGAGGCAGTGGTGTTATCCACTTGCTCTGGGTATGATTTGAGAATGAATGAATGAATGAATGAATGGTAATGATAATGAAAGTGTGTTTCTGTATGTGACTCCGGGTAAGATGTAGTGGTGTTATCCACTTGCTCCGAAAAAGGCTGCGGGTAAGACGCAAGGGCTGTGTTCTGTTGCTGCTTGCTCCGAGCTGAGAATGTAACACTGTCTGGGTAAGAGGCAGGGTGAAGTTGTCCCCTGCTCCGGGTACACGGGTAAGATGCAAGGGTTGTGGCATTGTCCCACTTGCTCCGTGTTTGGTGTTCTATCCAATGGTTAGCTACCAGGACATGTCGGGTTGGCTTTGCAACCGACAGATGAGACTCATCAGCCACTAAGACAGGCATGCATTATATGCATCTATATGTCTTGTTTGGATTGTCTAAGTGATTGCATAACTAAATGCTACTTGATTACCTGCTCTATTTGAATCCTATTTATGAATCCTCTATTTGTAATAATTGTGTTTGTTGCATTTGGTTTCGTTGATGGTCGAAAGGTTTGGAGAAGTTAAAAAGGGGGAGTGGTAGATAGCTCTGGAGACCCTAGCTAGTTGCCTGTTTAAATCTCATGGTTTATTTATGCTTTAAGCTTTAATTATCTGTTGGAAGTTCTAGGATTGCCTTCGGCTTTCCCAGGACATTACATGTTAGATATGTGGGTACTATTACCATGCTGAGAACTTCCGGTTCTCACTCATGCGGGCTTTGTGGTTTTTCATATGCAGGTCAGGCAGCACCTCGCTGAGGCATGCTGGAAACTTCTGATGTTGCGAAGATCTTCATCTCTTGGGCTTAATTTGGTTATTTGTATTTATTTAGATACTTATTATCTCCACCTATTATATGTATGCTGTATTAATTCCTCTTAGAGGTGATTTTGGAGATTCAGGTTTTGTGACTTTGTATTTTGGGATTTTCTTTTGGGTTTTCCTATATACCTATATATGTATGACTATATGCTCAGACCGGTTTATCTTCGCGAGCCGAGTCCTGGGTTTTGGTTACATGTGAGTTGGAACTCTTAGTATTTAAATTGTTATCCTGCTTAAGTTACCGTACACGGAGTGTTACGCTTTTCGACTTAACGACTTCTATTTTGTCCCTTTCTTCAAAGGCTCCTAGTTATAAACCTTTTTCACTATATTATACATATTAAATTTTTGTTTTTTGAGATCGTAGCACCTCGCCACCTCTGTCTTACATCCTAGGTGTAAGGCTCTGTGTGGTAGGGTGTTACACGACGAGCTTTGTTATGATAGATGTACATTAGCAGAAGAGCATAACAATCTCTTGGATCAGCTGACAAATGAGCAGAAATTAATAGCTATTCTGGCACCTATCTTGCAATTGGTGGACGAAATTAATAGCTACATGATGAGTTTGAATCCTACCAAAGCACAAACTTATTAGAGCAGTGACAAAGCGTGTCCAACAGAGAACAATAATGGCATTCTAGCATCAGTACACACTCCTGAATTCTTAAACACAATTAGGTGTTCGGGCGTGCCAAACCATGAGTTAAGAGTCAAGGTAGAGACACCTATTATGTTATTAAGGAACATTGACCATTCTGCTGGACTGTGCAATGGTACTCGGTTGGTTATTACTAAGCTTGATAAACACATAATAGAAGCAAAAGGTATCTCAGGAAAAAATGTAGGTAAAAAAGTATTCATCCCTAGAATGACTCTAAGTTTTTTTGACCATAGGATACCATTCAAGTTTCAAAGGAGATAGTTTCCTATTATGGTTTCTTATGCAATGACAATCAATAAGAGTCAAGGCCAATCATTATCAAAAGTTGGTTTGATTCTAAGGAAGCCAGTATTTACGCATGGTCAATTATATGTTGCGGTTTCAAGAGTTACAAATAGGAAGGGACTTAAGATATTGTTATGCCATGATGAGGACAAAAGCAATGAAACAGACAATGTGGTATACAAAGAAGTATTTAGGAATCTCGGTTAAAGATGGTAAAACAATGGAGTTGCTGAAAACTCACAATTTCATGTAACTTTTTTTAAGTTTAATTTTTTCCTGTTAGTTATGATTTATTTTTAAGGACTATTTAGTATGTGCTTCCAGAAAGTTATTATGAACAATTGGCTAATATTGTGATGATTATTGAGAAGTATATATGTTCTAGAAACAATGTGAAAGATGGATTTAATAGACTCAATACCAGTCAATGTAATGTAGCTTATGTCTTATCTAACTTGCTTTGATTTATAGAGAGATAAATCATGCATTGGGCATTACAATTTGGACTAATTTTCTAATTACAACACAACACATAGTTAGTATTGAGTAAGAACACATGTTAGTGTAATAAAACTAATTTTGAGAACTATATTATTAAATACCTTAATTTTAAGTTAATTTTAAAGCCGAAAGAAGTTAATATTGTGATTCACTTTATAAATACGACAGATAGACATTCATGGGAAAGAACAGGGACAACAAAGTCTTATACACCCCGCAAAACACAAAATATACTGTGATTGTATTTTTATGATAGCTATCAAATCAGTAAGCATAAACCATAATTAACTTAATTTATCTATCAATCACTAATATAAGCCACGGAATATGAAAGCAAGCATTTGATAGTGATTTCAGGAGACTCATCATCAAATTGAACAGCTTATTTCATCATAGATTAAAATTATTGACCCTCAAATGTAAAAAGTTAACAATGGCAAATCAATAGAAGTGGAGACCCGAAAGAAAAGTGAACGAAAGCTAATCATATTTAGAATATATAAAGCTGCATGGAGGAATAAATTAGTCTATCAAAGATGAGAGATGTCACCTCTTCTTTTGCCTTCAAAAACATTCTCAGATGCTCACTTTCTTGAAGTTCAGGATGTGATGCTTTCCTATTTACAAATAGGTCCAATGCTTGCTGCTTCATCTCAATAAATTCAGCACTGAAACGAAATTTTTTTGTAGTAATAAACCTGACATGTGGAACTTCAGAACACCGTTAGAATGAACATTCAACGGGAAAGAACAAGTCACCATCTAAGTAAGTTATGATCATGATCAAAATATTCTTATGATGACCACAGTTATTTACTAGAATATATTTCAAATAGGGACCTTCAACTTAGTTGTTGAACACAACCTACTTTTTTTATGCTGGGATTTTCACTACTAAAAATACCTCAATTAAGAAGGCAGATTTAAGTAATTAACTTCTGAAAATTAATATAAACAAGAAGATGATGCATTTAAAGAATCAAACTAAAGGTGGCATAAGTACACGTTCCAATGATGATCCCTTTGTGGGATAAATAAGATTATCTACATCATCCTGGAGCAGATCATTAAGTTTAGGACTTTAAGCATTTATTTGCAAAATGATATAAGAGGTCAAATTATATTGGTTATTTTAAACTGTCAATATAAAAAAATAAATTCATAATATATCTAAATGAAAGTTTCTTGAAACCCACTAAGGAACTTCAATAATAAATGTAAAAGGATTTATATGTTACCTTTGCTGTGAGAATAATCTCTCTAAGTAGACCAAATGCATTGTTTTGAAACATATGTCCTACTATGTTACACCTCCATGGAAGTTTGATATCTATGAATAACACTAAAACTTCCAATAAATGGATAGTTGTTACACTAGATTCCTTAGGAGCCAACAAAAATTGATTCTTCAACTGATTCCTGCCAGTGAAAAAAAAATTAGGCAAGACACAAGAAATTCGAAAACAAGCGGTACATAGAAAAGTTTATCAACCAAACAAAAAAGACATTTTAAAAGCAATGCTTCAAAAGAAATAGTATAGCAACATTAAAAACCAAGCTGAACAACCTATTCTGATGTAAGGCTCGAGTACAAGTATATACCAACGGCTTCACCTGGTAGTTGGCCAGAGGACAAGTGGATGAGTAATCTAAATCAGAAAAAAGCCCCACAACATCCCCTGCTGCATATATTTTCATTAGTTTCAGGCCCAATAGTACATATTACAGAAACAACAAGGATGTAGGCATATGTTCTTTTTGTCTGTGTATTCTAGCGATTGTTCTTTCATTTAAACTCATCGAAAAATGCAAGAAGAACAATTAATTTTAGAAGGTTGTGAAGATTATCATTAACTATATTATTGGTCAAGAAGACTTATGCAAATATGGGTGGGTTTATGGCTTTTTGTTAACACTTTTTTTACTGAACTTACTGTTTTGGAAAGTTTCCTTTATAGAAGTGTGGTCTTTGCCACCACTATAGATGAATTGTTAAAATATGAAGATCAATCTAAATATTTTTATAATGAATTACTCTCATCAATTGGGTTTGAACAATCTTTCAAAATTACAGCAAAGAGTTGCACAACATCATAAAAAACAAGAATCAAATCTTTATTAGGCAGATCATTTAACATTATACATAGTTAAACCAAAGCTTGGTAGATTTGTTAGTTACCTGGATGGGACAAATGCTTGCTCATTGACTTATAAATGAAAGCAGCTTGAGTTCAGAAGCATAGGCATTTTTGGGGTAACTCAATGGCATTCTTGCGCAGTTTAGGAAAGGTGCACGAGTGCCCAATTTGTCACAAGACTTTCCTAACGGGACAGGCGTTAGGCGGACATGAGAGGTGCCACCACCATAGCGGCACGTCCGGAGTGTAGGCGGTGTTATGCCGGAGGAAGGTGTCAAATATACTCACACCGCCTTTAGCCATCATGAATTCTCACCCGTTTCATTGTTGAACTGGAGACAAAATAGTAGCTGCAGCACATTATGTATATGAGCTAAGTTTAACATTTTTTTGGGAGGAGGTGGTGGTTGGCGGCCAGAAAGTAATTTGAACTCTTAAACTCCTTTTTGGAAAGAATCAATAGAATTTCATATTAACTCCTTCTGATTGGTTGAAGCACATTAAACGTCTCTCTCTCAGATTGGTTGGTGCATATTAAATGTCTCTCTCTTTATTTGAATATTCAACTTTTAATTAACTGCCAAAGTTAATGTAACGGTCATATGTTAATTTTGGTAACCAAAAATTCAGCTTATGCACTTGTAGACTTCAAGGAAAAAGCATAAAGTATAAAAAAGTGCATTTGTTAATTAATTTTTTTTAACATATTAACATATTAATAATAATTATATTTTTATACAAATATAAAAAATATTTAATATACAAATAATATTTCTGCATGTGTGTAATATAATAATTTTTATAATAAAACAATATTTTTGTTGTAATTATAAAACTAAATAAATTCAATCGTGTAATACAAAGAGTTATAATATTAAGAAGTCCATAACTAGGGAGGTATGACCTTCATTATAAAACAGCCTGCGCGTATGCGCAGGTGATACACTAGTTAGATTGAATGGGACATAAGTTGGTGGTAGAGAGGACTTTCTTTTTGGAGACAATTTTGGAAGCCTTGGTGGTGCATTAACTTATATGAGAAAAAAAACTCCTTAGACAAGAATGAGTATTTACAACAAACCATTATGTCAAATATTTACATAACTGTTGAAAATCTTCTGGCTCAGAGATAGTGAATTGAGATAGATCAATCTTCACAGACTAGATCTCATGAGCTAGAACAACAATAGATGGTGCATTCATAGGAGCAGGATCAGCTGGATTATTGTCTCCAACACTCTCTTCCCATGAGAGGGAGACTGCTGAGATGGTTGCTCAGTTATAGGGGCACTTGCATCACTTTGTTTGCTCTTAATAGCAACATTAGCCACTTTTTTCTATTTGTAATCTCGTTTTATGTGCCTCTTCTTACCAAAGAAACTACATGTGAATGATCTAAGATGTCTTTTCTTATGTATGTTGTCTTCACTGGTGGCATCAGATTTACGGGCAGGTTTAGCTTTTTTAGATCCTCCACCATTTTTATCTACCTCCATTCTTCTCTTCATCTGGAACTTTTCTAGTTTTCTCTTAATTTTAAGTGTTTGGAGTATGTTATATTCATCAACTTTTTTTTATAAAGGTTGACTAGGAATTGGGTTGATATGATGATTGTAGGTTTTATTATATGCCTCCATTATTAGTCATTTATGACAAAATTTTTCTAGTGGCATGTTGACCTTAGATAAAATAGCACATGCATGTACACAAAAAATACTTGCATATGATAAGCAATCAACATATATTAGCATCAATTTGACAGTAATTATTTGGAGAAACTATTCCAATAATAATTAGACTAATGGTATCTGTGAGTATCCAAAATTGGCAAGTATATAATCTTTTCTCTTAAATCAACCACATGATTAGTAGGGTGCCCAATAATCCCAAACTTATCATGTTCGTTATCTTTTGTCTATATTGGTTTTCACATCTTAGACTCTTTTCTTACCTTCTCCAATCTACTCTTAATCACTGGTGTGAGGAGCCCAACATGATTGTTCAATGTCACTTTGTTTTTGGCTATAGTTCTCATCACAAACATTCTCACCTCCTCAAGAAGTGTTATGATGAGCTTTGTTCTTAACTCCTTAATCTTAGCATTGAACGTCTCACATACATTGTTGTATATGCTGTCCACTTTGGATTTGTGACTAAACTGACTTCCAATCCATGCTTCTCTGGGCCATTTGTTTAAGTAAGTCCAAGCATCCTTATTTAGTCTTTTTATTTTCTTCATATTGTCCTTAAATTTCTAGTAGGTTGTAGCCTTGGTACACTCTCACAACAACTCTCTAAGTTGAAGATCCTTATAATTCTTGTTGAAATTTTTCCACAACTATCAAACACAGAAGTGATATACATACCAGGCATCACCTCTTGCATTGTTGTTATGAGTCCTTGCCAATAGAAAAATAGAATGTAACCATGTAGATAGTTATTATTTCTCCCAAGTTTAACAACACTTTCCCGTAAATATATATGATGGTTAGCATTTTGGTCTATTGCTAAAAGGATTTGACTACCAAACTGAGTCTTCAGGAAGGCACCATCTAAGCCAATCAAGGGATGACAGCTAGCTTTAAATCCTTTGTTATATTTGTTTAAGTAGATATACATTTTCTCAAACATTACTTCTCCATTTGGTTGATGTATTGTTGATATCTGGATGGTTAATATGAGATTGGTCTTTAACAGTGTTAATCCATAGTCTCTGACCATCCTATATTGCTCACATTCATCTCCATATATAATACTCCTAGCATCCATCAGAGCCCTTGAAATGGAGTTCTTGTTTAAGGTGAGATCAAATTTTGTCTTGTTTGGATATTTTCTCACCTTCTTCACAAATTTACTACACACCTAAATTTCTATTAGCAATTATATTTCTATCGTTTACAGGACAAGTGTGATCATTGTTAAAAGTTTTTATTTGCCAACAAGTGTCCCCTTGATCACGTGAGGCATAAACCACACATGGACACTCTTCACTTTACAAACAACCATGTAACTAATGTTATTTTTTTAGCCTTATACACCTACCTTCTTGAATTGTGTACTCTCTCACAGCTTTCACGAATTTTCACTTGGTGTTGAACTTCATACCAATCTCAAGGTGTAATTCTCTAAATCTTGAACCCTCTCTAAAAACTGGACATGCATCATCAGAATCAACTTCATCAAGCTCATCTTCTGAATTTAGATGAGTCTTCATCTCCTCTGAGCGCCATGAATTAGTCCCATCCGAGTCGACTCCAGGATCAAGACCATAGTCAACACCCTCAGTACTATGACCTAGAAATCCAAGGTCCACCTCCTCATCACTTACTTCTTCTACCAATGCATCATTATCAACTAGTATTTTTTTTTCTTTCCTTTTGAAAGTGCAGATACAATCCTCTTTTTTGGACTTTCTAGTCCCTCCTACCACTCTTCACCTCTTTACCTCCATCATCATTTTTAGTGGAACTCTCATCTAAACCTGACTTGAAATTAAAAGGTTATCTTTTGCATTCTCATAAGAGTCATGAGAGTCAAAAGACACTTCAAAAAGAATCTCATTATTATAAAACTTTCTCTTGAAACTCTTTGTACCAGACTTTGTGCAAGGTCTCCTAGATAGAATTGACTTTTTGGTTTTTATGAAATTTTTGGACTTGCTAGGGATGATGGGCTTGGCGGGTTTGCTCAGGATGGTGGGAATGGTGGACTTAATAGGCTTGGTAGGGATGGTGAGATAGGTTGGGTTGATATTGTTAGTGTTATTAGGAGTGGACTCGATATTGTTGGTTTTGGCGTTGGTTGATTTTGGAAGAGTCTTCTTGATAGGAATAGGATTGTTAGCTAAATTAGGCCCAAAAGTAAAATTTGGTTCACTAGATTTGTCCTTGATGATGGGTCAGCATTGAATACAGAAAAGACATTTAGGAAAAGATTACTAGGACTCTATGTCTTTGCAATAGGTGCAGAATCTTCTCCATCATCATCATCTAAATACATCACACTCTCCTTGCCTTGTAAAATCTTTGAAACCGAGATCTCATGTTCATAATATACATCTATAACTTCTTGATTGTTCTTACCACAGATTATCATTTTGTTAATTCTTTGTCAGTTTAGATTTTTTAGACCATTCTCCAAGCCTCTTTCAGGAATATACCACTAGCAGTGTTTAATCTTTATTATATCCAAGCTCTTTATAATAGTTTCTCATATAGAACACATCTAAAGTGTTCACACCTAAATTACTAAGACTACTCCTATTATCCGACGAATATATCAACATCTTTTTTTTTTAAATTACCCCCATGATGATACATGATGTCCATAATTCTTTTATTTGAAGAAAAAAATCTATATGCATTACTTTAAAATCCAGTAGAAGTGAACAAGATTTTAATTTACGTATATACACAATAGTATAACAACATCCCAAATCTTAAACACATGTTCTATTGAAAAAAATAAAGCCTAAAACCCAACCTACTAGAAAAAATTAAAAATCCTAGTAACTACAAGAATGCCAAAAATATATATATTTCCAATACATTCACACTACGATTATAGTAAAGAATCATCATCTCATTGCAGAAAAAATAAAAAAAAAATAGTAACTATACCTTTGTTGTGAACGATAATGGTGAAATCGCTTGGGTCTAGAGGAGGATCAGATGATCTAACTCAGTCCTTCAATGACAGTGAAGCAGTTGCAAAGTAAAAAATTCCAGAAGTTTAATTATACTAAATTGAATTATGTCTTAGTATCGTGTTTGGTTTGAAATAAATATAGAGACTAAAACAAGCAAAATTACTTAAATACCTTTATTAATTAAAAAAAAAACTAATCCCCCCTTCTGTCTATCTCTTCCCTCTCGGACTTAAGAGATTGTTGGTTTTTTCGCTCTTCCTTTCCCAATCCCTTTTAAAATTCGACAAGATCAATCATTTCAAGATAATTAACCTCACCATTAGAAACCCACGTTTAAATCTATTCATTTTCTGACAAAGTTTTGATCTTGAAACACAAACCTCTATTATCATTATCACAATGTCGCACAAGATGATCATGTTTTGTTTCTAACTTTCGATAAATCGTCGATAACTACTGCTGCCGCAAGAGAGCTCGTCGACCTCAACGACGGGGAGGTGGAATGGAGTTAGCCAGAATCAAACAAAATAAAATGTTGTCACATCAAAAAGCTTTAGATTTGGACCGATTCCAACGAGCTGGTTAAACTACAGAGGGATGTTGTTGTTGGCGCCACATCATCGCCGACTTCTGCAGTAATAGGAAGAACGATATTCAAAAGAGAAAGAACCTAATCTGAGCCCTACCCAAATGACTGTTGACGAGAGGACTTCTGCTAGTAAAGAATTTCACAAATAAGTTCTCGTTGCTAGTATAGTTTCTAAACCAACAGAGAATTCCTTCGTACAAAAGTTTTGGTTGTCACTTAAGCAAACCCAATAAAATTAATAACTGAAGTATTTAAACCTCGGGTCGTCTTCTTAAGGAATTGCAAGGAGGTGTATTTATTATTGGTTATGGAAAAAGTATCTTTTGGGTTTTTGAAAGGTTGAACAAGGAATTTAAATCGCAAGAAAATAAATTAATAACTAGAAGGACTCTTGGCAAGGTATGAGAACTGGAAATCCTATCCTAGTTATCCTTATTAATTGTGATGAGAATTGTTTATTGCTCCCACTTAGTTAACCCTTACTAAATAAAGGAAAGTCAAGTGGACTAATCAATTTGATTCCTCAAGTCCTAGTCAACTCCTAAGGAAAGACTAGCTTTAGAGGGATCCAAATCAACCAGCAAAATCCAATTATCAATCAACAAAGGAGTTTGATAACTCAAGTGTCACCAATTACTCAACCAAAGCCAAGAGAGGAAAAATCTAAATTATTTATATCATAAATAGAAGAAAGCAATCATAAATCTGAAATACCTCAAATTGCATTAAATAAAGAAATCAAATCTAACATGGAGAGTTCATAAACCAAATTGGAAAAATAAACAAACTAAAATAATAGAACAGATAAAAGTAGAAGAGAAATTAAATTAAAGGAACATTGAACCTGGAATGAAGAAATAGCCATAAACTAAGAGAAATCCTAATCCTAAAACCTAAGAGAAGGGAGAAGGCTTCTCTCTCTAAAAACTACATCTAAAACCTAAAATTATGAGAATGAATGTTGTGTTGAGTCTCTGCATGTTTCCTGGCTTTATTCTGTGTTTCTGGGCCGAAAACTGGGTCAAAACTCGGCCCGAAATCGCCCCCAGCGTTTTCTGTTAATTCTGCAGATCGTGCTTGTCATGCATATGCGTCAGTCACGTGTGCGCGTCGTTTAGCAATTTTTCTCGTCATGCGTACGCGTCAGGCATGCGTGCACGTCGTTTGACAATTTCTTTTCCGCGCGTGCACATCAGGCACGCGCTCGCGTCGTTGTGCGAACTTGATGAGAAAACTTTTGCATGGTCTAGAAATTTGCGGATAAATCCTCGTTGCAGGTATAGTTTCTAAACCTTCAAAAGTCCTTTCATACAAACGTTTTGGTTGTCACAAGTAACAAACCCCTTTGAAATTGATAACCGAGTATTCAAACCTCAGGTCGTCTTCTCAAGGAATTGCAGGGAGGTATGTTCTTATTATTGGTTATGAGTTTGTAAATTGGGGTTTTGGAAGTAAGGAGGGAATATGTTATATGACAAGTAAAATAAAATAATAATAATAAAATCTCTTGGCAAGGTATAAGAATTGGAATTCCTATCCTAGCTATCCTTATCAAGTGTGAAGAGAATTGGGTTTTAATCCCACTTGGTCAGCCTTTATTAAACAAAGGAAGGTTAAGTGGACTGATTAGCTTGATTCTCAAGTCATAGTCAACTCCTGTGGAGAGACTAGTGTTAGAGCAATCCTAGCTAAAGCAAAATCTGCCAATTTCAATCACTTGCTGAGTTTGATAACTCAAGTACTACCAATCACTTGACCAAAGCCAAAAGGGAGAAAAATATCTAAATTAAATTAAAAGCATCAATATAAGCAAAGCAATCTTAAATCTGAAAATACCTCGAATTGCACTAACAAAAGAAATTAAATCTGGCATAGATGTTCATAAATTAAATTGAGGAAATAAATAAATAAAAATAAAGAACCTGGGATTGAGAGTCACTCCTAAAACTAAGAGAAATCCTAAATCCTAATCCTAAGAGAGAGGAGAGAACATCTCTCCCTAAAAACTACATCTACTCCTAAAATTATAAATTATGAGAGCCTCCCCATGAATGGATGCAATCTCCCACTTTATAGCCTCTAATCTGTGTTTTCTGGGCCGCGAACTGGGTCGAAAACAGCCCGGAAATCGCTGGAGAAGAATTCAAACACGCTGATTTCCGTCACTGCGATGCAGCCGCATAGATCACGTGGTCGTGTCACCTAGCGTCAGGGGAACTATAGCATATTATATATCAAATAGAAGCCCCAGACGTTAGCTTTCCAATGCAACTAGAACCGCGTCGTTTGGACCTCTGTAGCTAAAGTTATAGCCGTTTGAGTGCGAAGAAGTCAGGCTGGACAGCTTAGCAGTTTCTCCAACTTCTTGTATTCCTTCCACTTTTGTATGTTTCTTTTCTATCCTCCAAGCCATTCCTGCCCTATAATCTCTGAAAGCACTTAACACACATATCAAGGCATCTAATGGTAATAAGGGAGGATTAGTAATAAGCAATTATAAGATCAAAGAAGCATGTTTTCAATCATAGCACAAAATCAGGAAGGAAATATAAAACCATGCAAATATTATGAATAAGTGGGTAAAGAGTTGATAAAATCCACTCAATTGAGCACAAGATAAACCATAAAATAGTGGTTTATCAACATCCCCACACTTAAACACTAGCATGTCCTCATGCTAAGCTCAAGAGAAACTATAAAGATGAAGAGGAATTGTAGAATGTATGAAATGCAACCTATCTATATGAATGCAACTACATGCAAAATGTTTCTACCTACTTGGTTAAAAGTAAACAAATCTTTTAAGAACAAATATGAATTGGATTTCACTAATTCAAATCATAAAAATGAAGTACAAATAGACTTGTAGAAGAAAATAGCTCATGAAAGCCAGGAACAAGGAATTGAGCATCGAACCCTCACTGGTAGTGTATACACTCTAATCACTCAAGTGTTTAAGGTTCGATTCTCTCAATTCTCTACTATCCTTTCTTTCTAAGGCTTGCTCTTCATCTAACAATCAACACAAATTTAATGCACAGATACACATATCAAGAGGTCTTTTAAGGGTTGTAATGGGGTTAGGGTCAAGGTAGGATTGTATTTGGCCAAGTGGACTAAAATCTGAATCCTTAATTAATTTAAACTTTCCACCTAACTTTAGACAGTCCATGTAATCATAATACCACATCTAACTGTCCATTAACCATATTTTCCACATATTCATGCATTCTAATTTCAAGTACAATACATATGCATTGCTTTCACCATTTGCTTTGGGGTATTTTGTCCCCTTTTACTTATTTGCTCTTTTTCTCTTCTTTTTCTCTTTTATATATATATATATATATTTTTTTTTCTTTTTCT
>NC_029788.2:111442769-111445768 GCF_000816755.2 Arachis ipaensis
TGCATGCATACATCAAACCATGGAAATATAGAATTAAGCAAGACAAAGATCACAATTTTAGAGAGAAAAACACACACCAAAAATAAAATATTGGTTGGTAAAATACAACCAATTCACATAGGCTCAAAAAAATCTCACAGGTTTTGTGTGTTCGAGCTCTAAACCATGTTCCAGTATAATATCTCTTCAAACAAGTGTAACATTAAATTTTATTCAAATTAGTGAAATGCTCTTAAAAAGTTTCTTGAAAAAGAAAATATTACTTTAACCAAGTGGTAAAATATGCAAAAAAATCAAACAAATATGCAATCAAACATGCAAATACAACAACTAACAAGGAAAATAAAATATTGGTGTTTGAGAAGGAAATACTAACCCATGGAGATCGGTATCGACCTCCCCACACTTAAACATTACACCGTCCTCGGTGCATGCTGAGATGGACAGGTGGATGGGTTGTTCCAACTGATGCTTTTCTTTAAGGATTGTGCAGATGGACCTGTTTGTCTCCCTTTTAGAAGTTTTTCCTTTTTGTCGTCTTTGGTGGCCAGCCTGAAAGAAGAGGAAAAGAAGAACAGTAACCCAGAAATAAAGATAAGAAACAATTAAAACATGGGTTGGTTAATGCCAAATAATGAAGGTCTCAATTACATGGTAGCTACAACATGCAAGTGAGAAAACAATAGAAGCACATGGCATACCAGTGGTGCAAAAATGTTGCAACAATGAGGGAGAGTGTGGGTAAGGAGAGATAATATAAATTCATATCAATGTAAAAGTAATACAGGTATAAAAGATTGGCATTGATATAAATAATATTACCTATTCAAAATAAAACAAGTCACTAAGCACCAAGAAAATACCAGAAAAGATGTAACAGTTGAATAAGAACATTTGAACACCAATAATAATTTTAAAAATATGCAATGAATGAAAGTATGCAAATAAATTAAATAAAATAGAATGGAAATGGGAGAAAATAAGAAAGCAAGAAGAAAGAAATAAGAAAAGATAAGAAAAATAAGGATTAGAGAAGAAAAGATAAGAAATTTGGCTGATCTGGATATTCTGTGCGCCGCTTGTGACGCGGACGCGTGGTGCGCAAGAAGGTCAGGTGACGCGGACGCGTGGGTCACGTGATCGCGTGGCCTGTTTTGTGCGATTGGCGCGAGTGCAGCCTCGCGGTCGCACAACTCTCTGTTCGAAACTCTTTTTGCCAAAATTCTGGGTGACGCGACCGCGTGGTGGGTGGCCATCTTTTGAAAATGACGCGAACGCGTGGGGCACGCATTCGCGTGGGAGGGCTTGGGCTTCCAGCACGAGTCCAGCCCAACTCCAGCACAACTTTCGGCCAAGCACCCTTTTTTACGTCGATTTTCAGGGCACGCGGCCGCGTGGGTGACGCGGTCGCGTGGGAGGCCAAAGTTCCCATGTGACGCGGACGCGTCGGCGACGCGGTCGCGTGGGGTGATTTGTGCCATTGGCACGCCTCCAGCGCTGCTCCTGCGAAACTCTCTGTTCATATTAATATCTTTTGAAAACGCGTGGGGCACGCATTCGCGTGGGAGGGCTTGGGCTTCCAGCACGAGTCCAGCCCAACTCCAGCACAACTTTCGGCCAAGCACCCTTTTTTACGTCGATTTTCAGGGCACGCGGCCGCGTGGGTGACGTGGGTGACGCGGAAAATAAAACTAAATGAAAAAAATGAACGATCATACCATGGTGGGTTATCTCCCACCTAGCACTTTTAGTTAAAGTCCTTAAGTTGGACGTTGGACGTTTTTCCTGTTATGGTGGCTTATGCTTGAACTCATCCAGGAATCTCCACCAGTGTTTGTGATTCCAGTAACCTCCGGGGTCCCAAACTAGGCATGTAAAACCCTTGAGCAGCTTCAAAAAGATTCTTAGGCTCCCGGGGTGTTGGATGTCAAAACAGATTCTAGGATCCCAAACCTTGCTTTTACACCCGTCTTTGTGTTGATAATCATGATTCCATCCGGGTAGCAAGCAATCTGAATTCTCACTAAAGCAGCCAAACAACTTCCTAGACCCATACAATTTAGTATTCTTCCAACCATGATAATTCAGCCGTGAGCTACCTACCATAATGAACGTAGGATTGTGTTGCCAACCACTAACCATCTCCTTCTTACTCTTAAAGCCACAAAGAGCTCTACGCTGACCATCTGTCTCAAGTAGCCCATATTCAAGTGGAAAAGTAAAAGTTAAGGATATGAATTTTAACCACTTGAATGTTGTATTGGATGGTAATGGCTTTGGGGGAGAGGCCTCCAACAAGTTTGGCAAGGTGATTTCAAGCTCCATTCCCTTGTGCTCTTCCTTGACAACTTCCACCTCTTTGCGAGCTTCTTTAATTCCAACCTCTTCCTATTGGTAGCTTTCTTCCAAATCAAACTCTTCTTTATGGCTTACTAAGGGCATGGGAGGTTGTGCTTCCTCTTCTTTAATCTCCATCTCTTGATCAACCTCTGCAAAATCTTCACCCATGATATGCCTTGGAGGTTGTACACCCTCTTCAACATCAAATTCAAACTTCTCAGCAGAATCCTGTACAGTTCTCGATTCCCATGGATGTTCAGCATCTCCTAAATCTTCAACCATTTCTTCCTCTGCAACTATTATGGCTTCCTCCACTTGTTCCAATACAAAGCCATGTTCCTCATTGTTCATTGAAGTTTCTAGTGTCTCCTTCATGCTACGCTCTTCTTTTGATTCTCCACATCCAGCCATGGGAGTACTTTGAGTGCTCAGATGTTGAGAAGCTAATTTATTTACTACCTTGGTTAAGGCAGTCGCGAGTTCCAGTACATCCCTTTGCATCTTCGCTTGTCCTTGAAGAAGAACACAAAGGGTGTCATCCATTGGAGATTGGGGTGGATACGAGGGTTCATTGGTTGGGAGAGAGGGCTCATAATACGGAGGTGGTTTTTTTTTAATAAGGATATGGAGATGGTGAATATTGAGGTGGTGGTTCTGGG
>NC_029788.2:111446151-111447424 GCF_000816755.2 Arachis ipaensis
CAAAACTCCAGGTTCAATATAATAAAATAAAACTCAAAAACAAATAAAACTTAAATAAAAATGAAAAAAATGAACGATCATACCATGGTGGGTTATCTCCCACCTAGCACTTTTAGTTAAAGTCCTTAAGTTGGACGTTTGGTGAGCTCTTCTGTTATGGTGGCTTGTGCTTGAACTCATCCAGGAATCTCCACCAATGTTTGTATCTCCAGTCACCTCCGGGGTCTCAAACTAGGCATGTAAAGCTCTTAAGAAGCTTCAAACGGATTCTTAGGCTTCGGGGGTGACAAATGTCAGAGCAGATTCCAGGATCCCAAATCTTGCTTTTACACCCAACTTTATCGGGATCTGTATTTTTCCAATTGGGTGATAAGTAATTTGAATTCTCACTGCAGCTACCAAACAGCTTCCTAGACCCATTCAGTTGAGCTTTACACCAACCTTTGCGTTTGAACTTAAAGCTTCCAACCATAATGAACCTTGCAGGACAATTCTTACCATTGGCCATCTTCCTCCTACTCTTAATGTCACAAAGAGCTCTAAGTTGACCATCCGTCTCCAGTAGCCCATATTCAAGTGGAATTTCCTTCATGCTACGCTCTTCACTAGACTGTCCACATGGGGCTGTGGTTGATCTTTGTGTATTTAAGTGCCCTGAAACCCATTGAATTACTACTTGCTCCAGTTGTTGAATGGTTGTTTAAAATTTATTTACTGTTTTCCTTAGGCGAACCTCTGCTTCTCGGGTTGCCGGACTTGGACATGATACAAAAGAAAGTGGTGGTGGTTGGGAGTGATTGGATTGGAATTGGGGTGGTTCTATATATGGTTCATATAGCTCATAAGGTGGTTGGTATGGTGGTTGAGGGTTAGGGTCATATGGAGGTGAATGGCGGAAAGGGGCTTGTGAGTTTGGTGGTCCAAAGTTATGTTGAGGAAAGGGTTCATAGGCATATGGTGGTGGTTGTTGATAGTCCATTGGAGGTGGTTGTTGCCATGAGGATTGATCAAGTCCTTGTGGCTCCTCCCATCTTTGATTGTTCCAACCTTGATGCCTGTTCTCATTGTAATTTCTTCTTCCTGCAACATAATTGT
This sequence comes from Arachis ipaensis, assembly GCF_000816755.2. Lineage (NCBI taxonomy): Eukaryota > Viridiplantae > Streptophyta > Magnoliopsida > Fabales > Fabaceae > Arachis > Arachis ipaensis. Next base: position 111,447,247 of record NC_029788.2, read on the forward strand.
AACCAGACTCATAGCCAAATGGGTGAGAGTTCATAGTAAATAGAAATTAAAAATAAAAACAAATTGAAATTAAAAGGTTATTTAAATTTTTAATTTAAATTTTGAAATTTGATTTTTGAAATAAGATAAGATAAAATAAAAATTTTAAAATAAAAACTAATAACCTCTTAACTTAAGA
>NC_029788.2:111447487-111462620 GCF_000816755.2 Arachis ipaensis
TATCCTTATCAAGTGTGAAGAGAATTGGGTTTTAATCCCACTTGGTCAGCCTTTATTAAACAAAGGAAGGTTAAGTGGACTGATTAGCTTGATTCTCAAGTCATAGTCAACTCCTGTGGAGAGACTAGTGTTAGAGCAATCCTAGCTAAAGCAAAATCTGCCAATTTCAATCACTTGCTGAGTTTGATAACTCAAGTACTGCCAATCACTTGACCAAAGACAAAAGGGAGAAAAATATCTAAATTAAATTAAAAGCATCAATATAAGCAAAGCAATCTTAAATCTGAAAATACCTCGAATTGCATTAACAAAAGAAATTAAATCTGGCATAGATGTTCATAAATTAAATTGAGGAAATAAATAAATAAAAATAAAGAACCTGGGATTGAGAGTCACTCCTAAAATTAAGAGAAATCCTAAATCCTAATCCTAAGAGAGAGGAGAGAACATCTCTCCCTAAAAACTACATCTACTCCTAAAATTGTAAATTATGAGAGCCTCCCCATGAATGGATGCAATCTCCCACTTTATAGCCTCTAATCTGTATTTTCTGGGCCGCAAACTGGGTCAAAAATAGTCCGGAAATCGCTGGAGAAGAATTCAAACACGCTGATTTCCGTCACTGCGACGCGGCCGCATGGATCACGCGGTCGCGTTGCCTAGCGTCAAGGGAACTATAGCATATTATATATCAAATTGAAGCCCCAGACGTTAGCTTTCCAATGCAACTAGAACCACATCGTTTGGACCTCTGTAGCTAGAGTTATAGCCGTTTGAGTGTGAAGAGGTCAGGCTGGACAGCTTAGCAGTTTCTCCAACTTCTTGTATTCCTTCCACTTTTGTATGCTTCTTTTCTATCCTCCAAGCCATTCCTGCCCTATAATCTCTGAAAGCACTTAACACACATATCAAGGCATCTAATGGTAATAAAGGAGGATTAATAATAAGCAATTATAAGATCAAAGAAGCATGTTTTCAATCATAGCACAAAATCAGGAAGGAAATATAAAACCATGCAAATATTATGAATAAGTGGGTAAAGAGTTGATAAAATCCACTCAATTGAGCACAAGATAAACCATAAAATAGTGGTTTATCAGAACTCCAATCCACGCGTGCGCGTCAGGTGCGCGCACGCATCGCTGTAATTTTCTCCATATCGCGCGCACGCGTCAGCCATGCGTGCGCGTCGCTGCTCGCTGGTTATCTCCTTAGTTTCTTGTGTTCCTTCCATTTTTACAAGCTTTCTCTCCATTCTCTAAGCCATTCCTGCCCTATAAAGCTTGAAACACTTAACACACGGATCACGGCATCGAATGGTATAAAGGAGAATTAAAATACACAAATTAAAGACTTCTAGGAAGCAAGTTTTCAACCATAGATCAAAACTAGGAAGGAATTATAAAACCATGCAATTTGTATGAATAAGTGGGTAAAGAATTGATAAAAACCACTCAATTAAACACAAGATAAACCATAAAATAGTGGTTTATCAACCTCCCCACACTTAAACATTAGCATGTCCTCATGCTTAGCTCAAGGAGATAAAATAAATGAGTAGGAAAAAGCAAGACTCATGCAATGTAATGCAACCTATGAATATTAATTCAACTACATGCTAAGATGTTTCTACCTACTTGGTTAAAAGTAAATAAGCTCTTCAAAACAAACATAAATCAGATTTCACTAATTCAAATTATACAATAAAAGATAAGTAAACTTGTAAGAAGATAGCTCATGAGAGCAGGAAACATAGAATCAAGCATTGAACCCTCACTGGTAGTGTATATACACTATAATCTCTCAAGTGTATAGGGTAATCACTCTACTCTTCTCTAATCATGCTTTCTAGACTTTGTTCTTCATCTAACCAATCAATAAATATTTAGTATACCAATGCAAACATCATGAGGTCTTTTCAGGGTTGTAATGGGGCTAAGGTGAGGGTGAGGATATATGTATGGCTAAGTGAGCTATAAATTGAATCTTTGATTAACCTAAGCTCTCACCTATTCACACACACACTCTATGTAATTCGAAAATCGTGCTTAGCTACCCAAAATTTCCACTTTTGTATTACATACTCATGCATAAGCTTTTCTTTAATTTTATCACATATGCATTGATCTTTTATTAAACTTAATATTTGGAGTAATTTTGTCCCCTTATTTATTTATTTATATTATATATATATTTTTTTTCTTTTTCTCTCTTTTTTTTGTATATTATTATTTTTTTTTTGAATCATAAAAGCAGATATAACATATCAATGCACATGGACTTTTAATTTTTCTGGTCTTACATGAGTAGGTACCCAAATTCCTAATATTTTATCAAAGTAGAAACATAACACATTCCCTAATAACTAATGTTCCCACAGTTTTCTCACACTTAGTTAACACACTATCTCTATCTTAAGCTAACCAAAGATTCAATGGGATAATTAATTATTTTTCTGCTTAAGGCTAGTGATGTGGTAAAATACAGAACAAATGGGGATTAAAAGGCTCAAGGTGGCTAACAAAGGTGATTGAAAGGGTAGGCTATTTGGGATAAGTGAGCAAAAATCAAATAATGGCCTCAATCATATGCAAACATGTAAATACACTAAATAGTGGACATATAGAATGGAACAAAGTTAATTCTGCAGATCGCGCTTGTCACGCGTACGCGTCAGTCACGCGTGCGCGTCGTTTAGCAATTTTCCTCGTCATGCATACGCGTCAGGCATGCGTGAGCGTCGTTTGACGATTTTTCTTTCCGCGCGTGCGCGTCAGGCACGCGCTCGCGTCATTGTGCGAACTCCAATCCACGCGTGCGCGTTAGGTGCGCGCACACGTCGCTGTAATTTTCTCCATATCGCGTGCATGCGTCAGCCATGCACGCGCGTCGCTACTCGCTGGTTATCTCCTTAGTTTCTTGTGTTCCTTCCATTTTTGCAAGCTTCCTCTCCATTCTCTAAGTCATTCCTGCCCTATAAAGCCTGAAACACTTAACACACGGATCACGGCATCGAATGGTATAAAGGAGAATTAAAATACACAAATTAAAGACTTCTAGGAAGCAAGTTTTCAACCATAGATCAAAACTAGGAAGGAATTGTAAAATCATGCAATTTGTATGAATAAGTGGGCAAAGGATTAATAAAAACCACTTAATTAAATACAAGATAAATCATAAAATAGTGGTTTATCAATTGTGTAGAGGATAAACTTGGAAAATAAAAAAAAAGTAATATGGATATTTGAGAAAAAAATATTATTAAAGTTTTAATTTTCATCCCTAAAAATTTTAGTTTCTTGTGTTCCTACTTTTTGAAAATACTTAAAAGACTAAAATTTTACATTCAAAAATTAAAATTTTAATTTCAATATTTGTACTAATAAATCACAATACTATATTTCAGTCTCTCAATTTCAATGTCAATACTCAATACCAAACACTACCTGGTAAGTTTTAGAAAGTGCCGGTCAAAAGCTTTTCAGATGGCTCTGTCACTTTGGCGCCAAATAAAAAAGGTTTGAAGGGTTTCTTTTGCTTTTCGGTATCACTTTCGTTGGTAAAATTTATTTTAAAAGTGACTACATACTTTGTATTTATTGTAAAAACAAGTTTTTTAAATTTTTAATTATTTACTATTGATTGGTGCCTTCATTCATATAGGCCGCCCAGTGAAAAGTCTAAATCTACTAATTTTTCTAATTATTTATAATTTAGAACAAAAAATAACTTTAAAAATTAGTTGATATTAGCTAAAAAATAATTTTCTAATTAAATTCTTAATTAATATCTAACTTTTAAAAAATATAATTTATATCTTAATACTAGTTATATTTTCAATCATAATTAACACGCCCTTGACTTCACTAATGCATTTTAGACTATATGTAAGACAAGAAATCAATTAATTTGTCACTTGTCTATAATAATATTAGTATCTCTTGTATTAATATCAGTTGTATAATTGTATATTTTATATACCTTTTTTATATTTTAATATTTAATAAAAAATTTTTATTATGGAAAAAAATCGTATATGACTTTTAAACATTATTTAATTTTAGTTATATTTATTTGGGTTAATTTTAAATAGTGATTCATGTTTACTTGTCTACATAATAAATATTTGTTTTTTTAATAACATTAAATTACATTTAGAAAATCATATACATCAACTCTTTAGAAAACCACCATAAAATTTGTGTATTGTTTTTTGCGCAAATCTAACATTGTTGACGAGCAGAAAACTTTTTTAGCATTCAATTTTTAAACAAAAACAAAAATTGTGGCAAAAATAACTCCAAAAATCTGATTGATGGTCCATTTTAACGAAACGAGCATTTAAAAATTTGTCTAACACACCATATATATTTATGTTTGTTCCCTAAAACTAATGGCAAATTTAAAATTACATATTCAACCTTCTTGGTGTTAACGGCTTCTCAAAATTTCTTTCCTTCTCTTCTTTGTTTTTGTGTTCTTGTTCTTTTTCTATTGCTTGTTCTTTTGTTACTGGTGCTTCTTCTTTTTCTCTTAATTTTCTTAGTTGTTTAGGTTGAAGGGAGGGGTGTCTTGGAATTGTCATTGTTGAGGCCTATGTGGTGGTGGAAAGGCCAAAAGGATTAACAATAAGAGTTTGGAATTAGTTCCATTAACATGTGTTAGTGATGTTGATGTTAAGGTTTAGTTTGGTAAAGTTTTTTAAAGAGGTGTTTGTACTTTTTAAAAACACAAGTTTTTTATTTTGTGTTTGGTAAATAAAAAACACCGTATACTTATACTTGCAGTTTTTAAAATATTGGATACTTTTAAAAGCATCCAAGATAAAATTTTTTAAAATTGACTTGTGCTTTTAAAAATTTAAAAATCTAATATAATCTCATATATTAACTAATTTTTAAATTTAATGCTTAAATTTATGTCTTTTATAGTATTTTTAAATTTTAAAAATTATTTTACCAAATATAATTATTATTGTTTATGTTTATTAAAAGTTATTTTTAATTTGATTTATCAAACACAGATGCTATAATTTTAAAAAAATTTTCATTTTGAAATTGATATAAAAAAATTTCAAAATTAATTTAACATTAATTTAAATCATCATATAAAAACATATCATTATATAAATTGTTATATAAATGTATACCTATATATGGTTCCACCAAAATAATAATAATAAAAAAAGACATCTGCCAATCCAGCTAGGTCTAGTCTCTTGACAAAAATATATTTATGTACTTGCCATATATAATGTTGAATTTGAATATCTTCTCAACTCTCAAGAGTAAAGACCATGGAGCAAATTTCTAATTCTGAGAAGATCTCATTAACCTGTTGGACAATCAAAAACTACACCTCAAACCTATACATTGATACTAAAAACAACACGTGTCCCATGAAAATTGTGCCAACACCCAAAAAAGTACAAGGCGTGTGGCACGCCTGATTGGGGCAGGCGCACCCTAAAACTCACCAACACTGGAACAGTGGAACTGTTCACCAAAAAAAAAAAAAGTCCAGTTGGAGCTTGGAAGGAACACGAGCGCTCTTGGGTTGGCATTCTCCTTATCTGTTTCTGAGTCTTTGGGTGCAACATAACCATGGAGGGAATCGCAAGCTTGAAGCTAAAGCTCTCACCTTTCTCTTCCATAATGTCCACTTTCACCTCTCCTTCCTCCTCCTTTTCTTCAAACCCTTCACTTCTTCCAATGCGAACTCCTTCTTCTTCTTCCACAACCAGATTCCTTAGTGAGTCTCTCATTACAATTCACCTCTGATTCTTCTGCTTTATTCATTATTCTTGTTCATATTGTTTGTTGTTTTTGTTTCAGGGATTTACGCATTGACTAGCAACGACATCAAAGTTGGTACCAACCTTGAAGTGGATGGTGCTCCTTGGCGTGTCTTAGGTGATTCCTTTCTCACATTTATTATCTATTTAATCGAATGAGATAAAGCTAGGAATTACTAGTAGAGAGTACTCGAAGAGCCATAATGTGAAGTTCTGGGCTTATTATTATTAGAGCATAATGTGACATTAGTTTATTTGAAATTGCATGATGCATGGTTCAGAGTTTCTTCATGTGAAACCTGGAAAAGGAGCAGCATTTGTGAGAACCAAGCTAAAGAACTATGTTACAGGGAATACAGTTGAGAAGACTTTTAGAGCTGGAAGCTCGGTAATCTATTCTAAACTGCAGTTTTAGACTTTTAGGGCTCATGCTTGGAGTTGTTATGTTCATAATTGTCACTTGAATATGAAAAGGAAATGTTTAATATGTCTTTACTTTCAAGTTACAAGATTTCTGCATCATAGTTATTTGATGATTGGTTGACTATATTCTTTTGGTGATGGGATTTGAGGAACATTAGCTTTTGGTTATTAGTTACATTTTTCTTTGAGAAGAAATATAAAAGCTAATGGGAAGGTTATGCATGTTATTAATAATATTACATAACACAACTCTCCTCTATTATCCGAGTTCTGGAGAGGCTATGCAAAGCACATCAGTGAAAAAATTGCTAATCAGAATTTTAGTAGCTAAATATTTTAATTTTATTTTCATTTGCATGCTCAACTTGTACATTATGGCAGCCTTTTATATGGTAAGCCTTTTTTCTTTAGGGTAGCAATTACATAACCACTGCAGGCTTAAGTACCGTAGTTTGCTATCAATCATTAAGATCAGGTTATGCTAGGCAATGACATAGTTTGTTCTATGTTCCCAATATTAGAGCTGCTTATAGCTCTGCGGATTGTGACACAAAATATCTGAATCCATATCCTACTTGTCTTGCCCCTGTGAAAATCTTAGTAGTTTATGCTGATAGTTCAGTCTGTCACAATCTTAAAAACCATCAAGCATATCATATAATTGAAATAAATACGAAGTCTGTGATCTCTATTTTAAAAATGGACAAATGATTGAAGACATCTTAAAAGCTAATAACAAAACAAGTGATGACATTGATTTGTTTTCTCCGCACCTGGTGTGGCCATTAGAAGTGAATTATGAACTTTGTTGTGTCTATCTGTTTGTTGCTTCCAATTTCTGTTTGATGCTTTAGATTTATCATTTTTTAATTTTCTGCTTTATCTGTTCTCTTTCATATTGACAGATTGATGAAGCAAATGTAGTCAAGGAAACAAAGCAATTCTCATACAAAGATGGGTCTCAATATGTCTTTATGGACTTGGTATTATCTGAAATCGATATAGTTTGGCAATCTCTATATATCTCTATTCTCTTTGCAAATTATAATCACTGCTCACGCTCATTGAATGATGAGTTATCATAATTAGCAATATGATTATATTCTCTTTCTCCTTAATTAGTAATTAATTTACTAGCTATATCAATTTTGTCATAGTCTCTGTTTGATTTGGTCATTTTTTAATATATCAGAACACATTTGAGGAGAGTCGTCTTGGTGAATCAGAAGTTGGAGACAAAACAAAGTGGCTGAAAGAGGGAATGGACTGCAATTTGCTGTTTTGGAATGGAAAAGTAGCCTTTTCATCACATAATTTACTACCTGCTTTTATTATTTCTTTGTTTTCTTTTTTCTTTTTTTAATCCTAGACCATAGATATGCAGAACTACGTTCAACAAGAAGTAGTTGAAATATTACTCTACTCTAAACTCCCAAATAACATTGAAATATTTCTCCACTCCTCACTTTTTCTATTCCATTAATGACCACTCCATTCATCATATAAAATCTCCCAAACATAGCCACACGTTCTTGTAAATTACTAAAATTAATATAATGGTTATCAAAACCCTTGGTTATAATGGTTCCTCCAAGCATTATTCCTTCAAGGAATGTTCTTTTTTTAGCTAGTTGGTTCAAGTGTGATTGCATGTGAATAGGATTCTTGCATACGCATAGATTGGTATGATGTTTAGAAATGAAGATGATTCTGTTGATCTTGATTAGCAATTATTGTCTTGATATCTTGGCAGGTTATTGATCTTGATCTCCCTATCACAGTCAAGCTCACTGTAGTTGATGTGGATCCAGGACTTAAGGGCGACACAGCCCAAGGTGATGTCATTTTTTTAATACCATAAAATGGGTAAAGTGCAATTTTTACCCCCTAACGTTGGCTGTGGGGATAGAATGAAAACTTTTATAAATTTTAGGTGTAAAATTGAAAAGTTTTTTCGACATTAAATGTAAAATTGAAACTTTTGGTAAATGATAGAGGTAAAAAATACACTTTGTCCCATAAAATTCTATTTGACCAAATTCTTGCTGTAAATGTAGCAAGTGTCAAGCATATACGAAATCAAGAAAGTTCGCCTTTACACTGAAACGAACAAATCATTTGCTATACCATGTTTTTTGCTATGGCTTACAAAGAATCTGGAGCATTATTGGTCTTGATCTGCTTATTGTTGGCCATGAAAGACAGAATTAGTTTGTTTAAAGCTTCTATTTTGAAAGAAAATAAAATTGTGATATCTTATTATTGTATTAACTTTTTTACTTTCATTCCCTTGAAGAACTTACTGACCCTCTGAAAACTGTATTTATTTAACAGGTGGATCAAAGCCAGCAACGCTTGACACTGGTGCTGTCGTCAACGTTCCACTCTTTGTAAACATTGGCGAAGAAATAATGGTTGATACAAGAACTGGGCAATACATGAGTCGTGCTTGAGATGCACATCAAGTTTTGTAGTTAAAAGTGCAAAAACCATGGGTAGAGAGAAATTTATAGCATTCAGCATATTTATATTGAATTTAGCAGATTGGTACATGCATTGTAACATTGAGTTGAAACATAATGCGAAATGAAGCTCTTATGCAGCATTGTTCTTCAGCATGCTAATGTTGCATAGAATTTTGTTCTCATGATGTCATGTAATTTAACACTTCTGTTGGATGATTAGAAGGAATCAACTACTACCATTTGTGCTCACTAGATAATTTTCTGGGATAATGGTTCAGTAATATTATGCTTTCAACAACAATTAGGATATACCAAGGTTCTGAAAACCAAACTGGTAGAATTAGAAATTTAAAGGTTTAATGATCCAATCAAGAAGCATACTAATCCTCTGCTAGCCAATTTCCAGTTAACCTAGTCGACCTAGCTGGTTCAATCTGATTCTCAAAATCATGAGAGATACTGTTATGGAAACTTATACTCAATTTAGTATTACACATAAGTAAAATAAGTAAATAACAATAATATGTATCTACAGAAGTTGAGAATATGCCTAAGGATATTAATAGAGAGATGAATGTTGCACACATACAAAGAGTTCAAATATGTTTTATTAATTCTGAGGTCAATCTCATACAGGAAAAAAAAAGGAAATATAAGAAATGAGCCGAAAACATGAAAAAGAGAAGAGAAAAAAGGAATATCTCAAAGGAAAGAATGAGAAGAAAACACCCCTATATCCATTTAAATTGTCTCCTATCTATATTAGCAAAATCCGTATGAAGTAATCAACTCGGTTAAATATGTACAAAAGCTATCATTCTAATTCTAAATATCCATGAAAGCAATTATTTGTACATTCCTCAACTACTATAATAAAAACATTTCTCCATGTTAAACCCAAGAGAAGAGTTCCTCTTCACACAAAAATTCATGTTCCACTTCAATTCGGTAATTCTTACATGTTTGCAACTAAATTTCTTTCACTGTGATGTATCAGCTTGGATTCTATCTTTCTTCACAACATTTACATAGTAGAGGATCCATGCTGGGAACAACACCTTGCTTAAATGCTGCACCAAGCAAAATGGAAGCACAAATTAATCTCCCTTGTGCATTGAGTTCTTTGATCAACATTTCATAAGAAAGTTTATGGGGAACCCCTCCATTTCCAAGCCAAAAGAGCAAAATGGACACTGCCTCCTCTAACTTCCCCTTAGCACAAAATCCTTGAATCACTTTATCAAAAGCAATAGCCTTGGGAGAATACCCCAACTTAACCATATCATTCAAAACCTCCAAAGCCTCATCAAATTTCTCTCCCCAAAGTAATGCCTCAAAAATCACCTCAAGTGTCCTCTGATCAACCACCAAACCCTTCTCTCTCATTTTATCAAACACTTGGCATGCGTCTCGAAGCAAACCCCTTTCCCTCCTCGACAACCTACACAATCGCCGCGCCAGCTTCGCCATCATCCTCGAATCGACCTCAATCCCTAGCTCCACCATTTCCTTGTAAACCTTAAACGCTGCCGGAATCTCATTCCACTTCAACAACCCATGTAACACAGTGCTGTAATTGACATAACCAGGAACACAGCCATGCTTTTTCTTCATCAATTCCAAAACCAAAACACCCTCCAATGGCCTACCTTCCCTAGAATACCCTTCAATCAATGTGTTAAAAGTGACCTCGTTGGGAACAATACCAACCCTAACAGCTTCATTGAGCAACCCCATTGCTTCATCAGAGAGCCCAACTTTACACAAACCATCCATCACAACAGTGTATGAGTAAACATCAGGGTTCAACAATGGTGTCTCATTCTTCATTTCATTCAACAAATCCAATGCTTCCTCCACCCTCCCAACATAACACAAACCCTTCAACAAACAGTTATGTGATTGAACACTCATCTTGAAACCCTTTTCCCTCATTACCTCAAAAACCTCCCTAGCCTTCTGAACCTTCCCTTTCTTGCAAAGTGAACTCATTAGAACATTCATAGTTACTTCATCTGGAAGAAACCCATTTTGCAAAAGAGTGTCAAGCACCTTTTTTGCTTCATCTGGATCCTTTCTCTCACAGTGGCACCTTATCACAATTGAAAACGTGCACCCATCGGGTACAACCTTGAAAGATTGCAACTTTGTGAACAAAATCAGACAAACTTCATGTTGTTGTGCAATCACTAGAGCCATTAACAGGTGGTTGAAATCTGAACTAGTTTTGAAAGATTCAGCGTCCTTCTCTAAGTTTCGTAGAATCTGGGTCTTAGAATTTGTGGAGGAGAGTGTGGTGATCTTGTGGACATGGCGCTTGATGTGGAATCTGGTGGTTCTGTCATGGAAATCAAGGTCGTTTCTCTGGGTGTTGGAAGAGAGAGAAAGTGTTGGCGTAAGAATTAGCTTGTTGCTTGGTCGTGTGGTACAACTGCTGAGGTTGTTATTGTTGTTGTTGGTGGGTGTGGTGGCAAATGTTGTCCGAGGTTGAAGAAGTTGGGAGAATGTGTGAAATGGAGAAGAAGCCATGAAATTGAAGAGGAGCGAAGAAGGTTGCTGAAATCGTCATCCATCGCCATCGGCTTTGTATTAGTACTTATCTGTTTTTGTGCTTTCCTTTTTGTAATTTAATTTTAATGGACCGTAAAAGGAAGAAACAGTTTTACAAAAATAGATCGAATAACGAAACAGAAATTATTTTTAATATGAAAATATAGTGGTGTTTTTAATATGGCTTTAATTATTGGGGTGAAATTATTACATTTTTCACGATTACTTCTTTTGATTTTTTTAAAATAAATAAAATAAATATTTTATTTTTTAAAATTATGGTGTTTTTATTAAAATGTATCGTATCTCTTATTTCATTTATAATGTGAATGAAATAAGATTATATGTATTTTGTTTATACTATAAATGAGATAAGAGGATTACACACTACGTGTATAAATGTGATAGGACCACGTCATATCTTATCTCGTTTACAATGTAAACGAGATATGTATAATCTTATTTCGTTCACATTATAAACGAGATAAGATTGGTGAAGGCATATATATATGTATTTCGTCCACAATGGCTGTTTGTAACTTGTGACATCCATTTCTTCAATTTTTCTTCCACTTCTACCATTTTCTAATCAAATTTTCGAATTACTTCAAGATTATGACGCCTGCAGATAATCACGATGCAGACATCAACTGATTGAACACAACGTGATATATTGCTGGACAGCTGACTTTGAGGTTGGTGTTGTTTTTCGTTTTATGTTTATGTTAAAATATAGATGTGTTGCTATAATTAGGGTGCTTTTATAGAAGTAGTATGTGTGAAGCGCATGAACATATTGTTAGGAATAGTTTAAATGATAGGGTTGATATTAGACATACTTTGAAATGGATTTGTTAGTTAAATGTTTATTTAGAGTTGTTTTTCTTTGATCTAAGTTATTAAGGATATGTTTATTAAAGAAGAAAAACCATGACTCCGTCGTCTCATATTCAACAATTACAAAGGCTATAGGAAAGATATTGCTGTTACCGTCTTGTGTCATTGCAATAAGCAAAACACCACCATATTTGTCATACAGATGCATGCCATTGACGGAGACGAACGGCTTGGAATGCTTGAAAGCCTCTACACAGGCAGGAAAGATCCAAACTACCTTATCAAACATGCTGCAATTACGCACCATAAGGTGCCATCATAGTAAGGTATAGCACTGATCTCACATATCATTTCGGGACAACAACTCTGCAGTGCTTGCAGTAACTTCGGAACCTTATTATATGACTCCTCCCAATCACCGTATATCTGCGCAATTGCCTTTTGCTTTGCCATCCAGACCTTTCTATACGAGGGTTTGAAGTGATAGCTTTGCCTAATTGCACCTTGTAGGACAGAGATGCTGACGGATGGCTGGATTGTATCAACGGGAGGATGACACGACAAATGAGATTGTTGTCCAACTGTCGGTGGTTTTGAGACATGATGGGTGCTAAACACATGTGCACTCCTCCTATCCTACGCACCCCCTAATGAAATAAAACAACCATGGTTCACATGTACAACAAGGATAACAATGATAACTGAGAATATAGAACACAATTAAACTTGAACTTACCAATATCCAAGATTCTGTCAGAGAGCAACACGGAGACTCCAAGGACAACCTGCTTCATATTGTCGGCGACGCACATGGTACTTTAATCAATCCGACTCCACAACTCGTTACTTATCAGCACTTCTGTGAATGCTGTAATTCTTCACACCCTGCAACATTGCATCTTTGCTTTTGAATCTGTGGCCAACCCAAAACTCCACATCACCATCTAAGTTGTAATCGTCTTCGCCCGTGTTGAAAAATGGATTTTTCTCTTGCATCACGTCCAGATCCAATGTATGATAGTGATTGAATACAGAGGACAAGGCCAGAATTGGGTGCGGGGAGGGCAAAAGATACCAACGTGATTGCTCAACTGGGGTCTCCAATACAAACTCCTCCTCGTCATCATCTTCAGAAGAACTACTCTCGTTGTTATCCGCAATATACTCCTCATCTGAGTTCTCATCATCAATGTCCATGTCTTCCACTAGACAAGCAACGTATAGCGGTAGTGGTGCGAGAGGTGGGTCATCCTGCACAAAGTCCAACTACCCAAATCCACCGCCACCAACATCACCAACCTCCGCAGAAAGCTCCATCACTTGTTCTACCATTATTCTCCCATGGATGTCAAACATTAGGCACACATGCTCGTCGCCATGGTGCCAAAACAGACGAAACAAAAAAACTCCATTTTTCATTGGCCCTTCCGATCTTTATTCTCCCGCTACCACCGACGCTACTCTATATAAGATTTTTCAGCTTAAACAAAGAACTTACTTGTTGTGTACGCAATAAAATGTGATTCTCACACTCAAATATCACCCCATTATCACTATTTCTCATACGGCAATTGGAATACACGCTTACAACCAAATATCCACTACTACTAGACATTTTGGCTTATTTTTGGAAGAAAAAGGTAGATAAGAAGTTGTGAAATATTTATGGAGAATACAAAGGGTTACACATCCTTTTATAGCTACTGAAAATTTGTCGTTACGTATCTCGTTTACATTGTAAATGTCATAATTATTCACGTATCTCGTTTACACTGTAAACAACATATACACGTCAAACATTTTGTGCCATATCTCGTTTACAGTGTAAACGAGATACATGTAGTATTATTTCATTTACACTATAAACGAGATAAGAGATACGACGCATTTTGGTAAAAACGCTACAAAATATTTATTTTGAAAAATAAAAATTTATTTTATTTATTAAAAAAAAACCCTACTTCACCTTCCAATCACCATTCTTGTCCTCGTAGGTAGTTTTGAAGTCCTCTTTTCTATTATTGTTCATTCCTTCGTACACTTCAGCAATGTCATCTTTTATGTCTGAACCATGTTGAATCTCATCTATAATTATATGTTCAAATTCAATATACAACTCAATCTTTGGTTGTTGCACATAAATCTGCTGTTGAATATGAAACATACGTTGAATACTTGCTTCGTCAATAATTGACATAATATCAAACTATATTAGGCTGCCAAATATGATAACAGGATTCCTGTACAGAATATTATTCACTCTCTTTAAAAAATTACTCTTTATGCTTTGACAGAGACCATATTGTAGTTCCACAAAAGTTATAGTAGTGCATGAAACCACAAACACAAACGGGATTCTCACATGCAAAGCTCACTCCTTCATGTGTATTTCGTATATTTTCACCGTCGTGGTACACTATTATATTTGCATTACCCTCCATTACACTAACAATACAACACTAAAACATTATCTCGCAAATGAAGTAAAATAGTAACGAATTTTGCTTTACATAGGCAGAACACCCAACACGCATGTCATGTGTTAAAATCACATCGAATCACCACCTGACACGTGTTCAACACGCACCCTGTGTGTTAGCTGGATGCTCGCCATATGTCCAACAGACCAACACGCAACCTCGATTTGAACACGTGTTCAAACGTGTCCAACAAGCATTCTACGCCTGCATGTTAGGCCTGATCTACTTGTAGTGTCTATTCACCTACAATTACATCAAATAGGCTAATTTCCAGCAAAAACACTCAAAAAATGTTCATATAAAAAAAAGAGCCATAACAAAACCTCAAGTAGATAAACAAAAATTTTTAAATTCATTTCATTAATGGTAGTTCAAAAACATGCAAATTTTCGTTTACAAATTTTAATCTAAACACACACTAAGTGTTATCTGAGTAACTGCATGAATGAAGAACAATATATTGAAATTAAAGATTGTTCACACATGTTTAAAGTGTTATCTTTATCAACAAGTCTTAGTGCTTGTTTGGGCCTATTAAATTGATAAAAAAATATTTTTTTAATAAAAATATCTTTTTTTATTTT
>NC_029788.2:111462659-111471570 GCF_000816755.2 Arachis ipaensis
TTTATATTAATAACTAAATTTGGTATATACCTAATATAGTTGGTAAAATATATTATTATGATTATGGTGTATTGTTATTGAGTACTCTGAATAAGTGACTTGGACAAATTAAATTAATAGTGGATTTAAAAACTAACAGTTTGTATGGTGATTTTTAATAGGGGATGTCATAAATTGCGACACTTGCGACTTGTTCAACGCTTCTATAAAATTTTAGACAAAGGATTATGTGAGATGCTGAAAAGCTTCCATTGTTGGAGAAACTTGATATTACCCTTTGTCCCGTGTATCTAAGTATTGCTTTAGAAGCAATTGGCCGAGGTTGTCCTCTTCTGAAATCATTCAAGTTTAACCACAATGGTGGCCGTAACAAAGAATTAAAGCATTTGCTATTGTACAAAATATGTCCAACTTACGCCATCTCCAACTTGTTAGCAACTACCTCGACAATAGTGGCTTGAGCGCCATTCTTGATGGTTGTCCTCATCTTGAATCTCTGAATTTATGCATGTGTCACGATATCGAGTTGGAGATGTAATGAACAATTAAAAGATTTAAAAGATACAGATGCACCTCTTGATGACTTTAAATTTCGAAGAGTATGCTTTGAAATTGCATACTATGATGCAGTATATGAGTATCAACGTGAGAAGTCGGTTCAAAAAGAATGCTTTGAAATCGCATACTATGAAGAAGAAAGATATACAGAAGTAGAAAATTTGGATGAAGTAGATTGGAAAGAGATATATGATATATGGAAAAGTATCAAAAATCCAAGATCACTGTATAAAGGATTAATTCGAGGATTAAGTAGAAGAAAAAAGAATAATGCAAAAGAAAGAAGAACCGTGGAAAAAAGAAATATAAAATTAACAACCGAAAAAACATATATTATAAAATAGAAGATGCACATCAACTATTGTTTTCTTTTTTAAAATTATTATTTTTTATACAAGTCATGTTTATTTTATTGGTTTGATTTCATCTCTCGTGAAAAATAAAGAATTATTTAAAGTTTTTGAATAATATAAGTTTGTTGAGACATTATTATTATACAGTCTTCATCATTTTTCTGAACCTCTTCTCTCCCCAAAGTCGCCACTTACACGTTTCACTTTCTATGTAATATGTTGTAACTTTGGATTAAGTTTTCCAACCACAACAAAGGACTTAAACGTCATGCAATATAGTTAATTCACTTTGTATTCTTTTTCGGCATTGTTCATCGATCTTTCAAACATTCTCTCACAGTCCCACCATACCTTGAAATCCTTCCTCATGTCACAAATATGAAACAATCTCGTTGCAACATACAAAAAATGACAATTACGCTTAATTATGTCATTTAGTTTTCCTTATATTACCAACATTGTCACGGTGGTAAAAAGCTTTTGATTAGCATCTTTGGATTAGTCATTAACACGATTAGGATATATATAACTAAATTTAATCAGTATTTTAATTGTTAGGTGTCACTTCCATATTTATCGATCATCTTAAAGCCACTCATAGCCACCACTCACTTTAACTACCATATATAGTTCTGATCTTGTTATATATAACCATTTTTTCGCACCTTATATATATGATAACTTTTAAATTTATTTTAAAATTTTAAAATAAAAAAATACACAAAATCGTAAATATAACATTTTTCGAAATGGTGTGATAATGGAAGTATTTTTTTTTCAAAGTAAGAATATTTTATTGAATTAAAATTAAATAAATTACAGTAAAGTATTGTTATCTAAAACATTGAGAGATTATCCCAAAAAGAATTAATTAGAGTTTCTTTATCCACATATAGAAAAAAAATTTAGGAAGAAGAAGAAAAAAGAAAAAGTTTAAGAAGAGAAATAAGGATGAAGAGTGAGAGAATCATATTCGTCAATAAGTCTAAGCGTCTAAGACAAAACTTTTCTATAGAACTTTCGTGGCACCGGATTCGATGGTCCCAGAACATTTGAACCATTAAATGGTCCCATAACAAAACATGTTTAATTTTAAGTTTTTTAATAACTGATAAATAGTACTTATCTAATTTTAATTATAAATTAATCCCATATATTTTATTTAATCATAAAAACTATTTTTTATTTTATAAATTATTATTTTATCATTAATCTATTATGTTATTAACAATCAAAAACAAAAACAATAACAAATTAGATAATCCATTGATCGTAATAAACTTTTTGGCTATTCCAATCGATTAAAAGATTATATTTGATCCGTGACGTTCATCCAGGACTGTGAAATCGTGTTTCTTTGAAAATCAATCGATTGGATTATCAAAACAATCGATTGAATTTCAGGTTTCCCATAACACAATCGATTAGACTACAGGTTGTTATCACAAAATAATCGATTGAAAATTGCAAGGCAGCATGGTTTTCACAAAAATCAATCGATTGGTCATATTATCCAATTGATTGAACGATGACTAAAATTTGGGTTTTTAATAATTCAATCAATTGCTTATACTACTCAATCGATTGAATGCTTCAAAATAACCTGAGGTCTCACAATTCAATCGATTGGTTGTGTTACCTAATCGATTGAAGTCGTCAAAACAATATGGATTTGCATATCTAGAACTTGATATTAATGGAAAGAATTGAGGCTGATCCTAATCCACTCAGAATTGCATCCCGTCTGTCTTTTAGTTTTAGCTATATTCAGATCTTAGAACTGTGATGTCAATTTTGCATTCTTATAACATTGTCTTCTTAAGCTTATTCACTTGAGCATGTGAACGTGATTGACTGCATAAATGAATGAGACTCCAAACTTTCAGTCTTTTTTAGGGTAATTGGTTATGCATTCTCTCTTTTGGATAAATGATAATATATTATACGTATTTGAATAGACTTGTGACTTTTTGTGTCTAGAAATTGTAAGTGATGGTTAATCAATTTTATATGTCTTTTATGTATCATTTACTGGGTAGCACGACCAATCGATTGAATTCGGCAAGTCCATATTGTTTTGATGACTTCAATCGATTGGGTAACACAACCAATCGATTGAATTGTGAGACCTCAGGTTGTTTTGAAGCATTCAATTGATTGGGTAGTATAAGCAATCGATTAAATTATTAAAAACCCACATTTTAGTCATCGTTCAATCGATTGGGTAATATGACCAATCGATTGATTTTTGTGAAAACCATGCTGTCTTGCAATTTTCAATCGATTATTTTGTGATAACAACCTGTAGTCTAATCGATTAAGTTATGAAAAATCTGAAATTCAATCGATTGTTTTGATAATTCAATCGATTGATTTTCAAAGAAACATGATTTCGCAGTCCTGGACGAACGTCACGGATCAAATATAATCTTTTAATTGATTGGAATAGCCAAAACATTTATTATGATTAATGGAAGATCTAATTCGTTATTGTTTTTATTTTTGATTGTTAATAAACATAATAGATTAATGATAAAATAATAATTTATAAAATAAAAAATAGTTTTTATGATTAAATAAAATATATGGGGTTAATTTGTAATTAAAATTAGATAAAGACTATTTATCAATTATTAAAAAACTTAAAAAAAAATATTTTGTTATGGGACCATTTAATGGTCCAAACATTCTGAGACCATCGAATCCGGTCCCCATTGACATGCCTATCATAGACCCTATAGTCATGTCACATTGGCTGGTTGTCAACACTAGTGCATAATCAGTAACACAAAGTAACCATAAATTATTTATTTAAATTTTCACTTACTACTGTATTTATTAATCAATTTATTCTTGAGTTCTATAATCATAAATCAAATTAATTCTGTCATCATCGGATTTAGCACCATTGACAAGGTGTTGAGGTTGGAATGTTAATTATCGTTATAACATTTTAATGTGACTACTAATATAGCCAAGAAGATATGAGATTCAATTTGTAATCATACAAATAAGAGTATCAAAAATCATAATAAGAGGAGAGTAAATATTTAATTATGAAATGTCTTAATTAAGACATTGCTTATTTTTTCTATTTATTGAATTATTTTTTTATTCCTAATTTTTTATATCAATATGATGATATTTTTATTGAATACCATAATCAAAGCTCAAATATAAAAGTTACTTGCCATGGTGATTTAGAAAGTTTATTCTCAAGTCATTTTTCAAACTATGATATTGTTTGTGTTTAATGGAAGAAGTGGCTATTGGTGTTTTGGTGAATCCTCTGAATATGAAAATTCTAGATTAAAACATGGGCAGTGCTATGGTGATGAAAGGAAAAATTTTTCTTACATGCTGAAGCAACGTAGAGTACAAAATTGGTGGACGTGTGTAAAGTTGTTCTCCCAAAAAGAGCAACTCTGACCAAAAGCAGAGACAGCAGACTCTAACATAACATAGTACTTATCTCATTAATTAGTTTTACCTGTTAAAGTCTGCTGTCTCTGCTTTTGGTAAGAGTTGCTCTTTCTTGGAGAACAACTTTACACAGGTCCATCAATCCTGTACTCCACAAGTCCATGTTGCTTCAACATGTAAAAAAAATTTTTCCTTTCTATCACCGTAGCATTGCCCTTAAAATATATGCCAAAATCACATAAGTCATTTCAAGATACCTAATTTTTTAGGAGTCTTACTTCTTTTTCTCTCGATGTGAAGATGTCCACTTATATCACCTCTCCAAAGAATTTTGCTATTGTGCGACCTAATTGCTTGGTTTTATATTATGTTGGGGTTTTAGGATACCCAAAACTGTAGCCAGATTGGAACTCGAGTCAAATTATCCCAATTTCCCTTGTCCTCCTCCCTCCATCTCTTCATATTGATAATGCAATTTTTGAAGAGCCATAAGACTCTTCTTTCAATCCTAATCATGTTTACTTCGTGAGTATAGAAAAATCAAAAGACATTGTTACCTAGGTCATGACTTTGAAGCACTTTGGGTGAGACCAAATCGATCCCAATGCTGCTTCAAGTGTCCCAGCACTGAACTTTCTATCTGCGAGAATTTTACCTATAAGACTTAGAGCATGATTGAAGGTTTTTCGCAACAATATCTTCTCCAAAATAAATCACATCTTCATCATCTCCCATGTTCTCACATCCTGTTGTACTCCTTTCATCACTAGCATCTGTCATGACCTCCAAAAAAAAGTACTCTTATTGAATTTTGAATTAAAAATCTACTTTATTTAGGCAACGATAAGACTCTCTCTAGAAAACTCTAGTAGAGGAGCTGTAAATATAGGCGGCAGCTTTTTTTCTGTATAATCGAAAGTGTTAGTTATTACTTAAATGCTATTAGTTAGTGGTGTCAATTGAATCTAAGACTGGCTCTAAATCCTTCAAAATAATTTTAACTCAACCTCAAAAATTACAAAACAACATTTTGTAAGTCCTTACCTTAATTAAGTAGTGTTCAGTTCGTGTGCCCCAGATAGTGGCGCATTTGCATGGATCCACTCATGTGGCGCACCATCAACATGTGCAATATTGGGATTCGCAAATCGGTATACTATAAATTAGAGAAGATGTGTCGCATGCAATTGATCGTAGTTGTAGCCAGATGGTAGACATAAATATTGAGTATTTTGGTACGAATGATCTCCTCAAATATATAATTGACTCGTATTTTTTCATTTTTATTTGTATAAAATTACTTTTTAACATTTATTATCATATGATTTTTAATGTGATGTTTGTATTGTTAATTACAATAAGCTCATCGATAATCTATATATACTTAAGTTGAATTACAATCGTTAAAAATTGTTAAAAGCTTCATGAATTTATAAAATTTATTATTAACTAGATAAGTGTAGTGTACGTGACTAAGGCTTCATAAATTTATAAAATTTAGAGAAAATGACACTCCCCTCCCCTGCGAGATGCTAAAATGACATTTCCCTCCCCTCTATTTATAAAATGTACATTCTCCTCCCTTGTAACTTTTAGAAAACCTCCTCTTTAATCCATTTTAATTTTTTTGTGTTAACTAATGTTAACTTTATCTATTTTTCAAGAAAAATAAATTATTTTTAACAAAATACTCTTTAGCAAAAAATTTATTTTTTTGTCATTAAATTTTACTTACCAAAATACCCTTTAATAAATTATTTTTTATTGATTAAATTATATTTTTACCAAAATATTTTTTAAAAAAATTAATAATTAAATTATTTTTTTCTAAGATATCCTTTCATAATTTTATTTAATCATAAAAACTATTTTTTATTTTATAAATTATTATTTTATCATTAATCTATTATGGTTATTAATAATCAAAAACAAAAACAATAACGAATTAGATCTTTCATTGATCGTAATAAATTTTTTGGCTATTCCAATCGATTAAAAGATTATATTTGATCCGTGACGTTCGTCTAGGACTGTGAAAATTGCAAGGCAGCATGGTTTTCACAAAAATCAATTGATTGGTCATATTACCTAATCGATTGAACGATGACTAAAATGTGGGTTTTTAATAATTCAATCGATTGCTTATACTACCCAATCAATTGAATGCTTCATAACAACCTGAGATCTCACAATTCAATCGATTGGTTGTGTTACCCAATCGATTGAAGTCATCAAAACAATATGAATTTGCCGAATTCAATTGATTGGTTGTGCTACCCAGTAAATGGTACATAAAAGACATATAAAATTGATTAACCATCACTTACAATTCCTAGGAACAAAAGTCACAAGTCTATTCAAATACGTATAATATATTATCATTTATCCAAAAGAGAGAATGCATAACCAATTACCCTAAAGAAGACTGAAAGTTTAGAGTCCCATTCATTTATGCAGTCAATTACGTTCACATGCTCAAGTGAATAAGCTCAAGAAGACAATGTTATAAGAATGCAAAATTGACATCACAGTTCCAAGATCTGAATATAGCTAAAACTAAAAGACGGACGGGACGCAATTTTTAGTGGATTAGGATCAGCCTCAATTCTTTCCATTAATATCAAGTTCTAGATATGCAAATCCATATTGTTTTGATGACTTCAATCGATTGGGTAACACGACCAATCGATTGAATTGTGAGACCTCAGGTTGTTTTGAAGCATTCAATCGATTGGGTAGTATAAGCAATCGATTGAATTATTAAAAATCCACATTTTAGTCATCGTTCAATCGATTGGGTAATATGACCAATTATCGATTTTTGTAAAAACTATGCTGCCTTGCAATTTTCAATCGATTGTTTTGTGATAACAACCTGTAGTCCAATCGATTGAGTTATGGGAAACCTGAAATTCAATCAATTGTTTTGATAATCCAATCGATTGATTTTCAAAGAAACACGATTTCACAGTCTTGGACGAACGTCACGGATCAAATATATAATCTTTTAATCGATTGGAATAGCAAAAAAGTTTATTAATGGAAGATCTAATTCGTTATTATTTTTGTTTTTAATTGTTAATAAACATAATAGATTAATGATAAAATAATAATTTATAAAATAAAAAATATTTTTATGATTAAATAAAATATATGGGATTAATTTGTAATTAAAATTAGATAAAGACTATTTATCAGTTATTAAAAAACTTAAAAAATATATTTTGTTATGGGACCATTTAATGGTCCAAACATTCTGAGACCATCAAATCTTTTGCCATATATATATAAGATAACTTTTAATTTTATTTTAAAGTTTTAAAGTAAAAAAATACACAAAATCATAAATATAACATTTTTCGAAATGTTGTGATAATGGAAGTATTTTTTTTTCAAAGGTAAGAATATTTTATTGAATTAAAATTAAATAAATTACAGTAAAGTATTGTTATCTGAAACATTGAGAGATTATCTCAAAAAAATTAATTAGAGTTTCTTTATCCATATATAGAAAAAAAACTCAAGAAGAAGAAGAAAAAAGAAAAAGTTTAAAAAGAGAAATAAGGATGAAGAGCGAGAGAATCGTATTCGTCAATAAATCTAAGCGTCTAAGACAAAACTTTTCTATAGAACTTTCGTTAGCTCTAAAAAATAAGTGTATTTCGGTAATTAATACCATATTTACTAGAGAAAATACGCAAGTTTTTGGTTGCGCTCTTTCAAGAATAAAGTGGGTTGTCCCTGATGGTTGATCTGTGATCAATTAGTTGGTATACTCATGTCAGCTACTCTATTATGTATTCGATGTTTCGTGGTTGAAGCGAATTCTCTAGCTAAGGATCTCTAGGAATTTTAATTAAGTTTTGAGACGAGACTTTATCTCCATTTAACTCTCTTTTCTAAAATTTTTCTACCTTTCAAAAAATTCTATCAAACCTATAGAGATTTGATTTTTGGTTGGGTTTTCAGGGAAGAAGAGTATGTAAAATATTTATGTTTATAGATCTGATAGAATCAGGGACGGATCCAGAAATTTTAATAAGAAGGGCCGAATTTTAGATAATTTGACCGAATTTTAGATAATTTTTTTTATTTTATAAAAATAATTAACATATAATTATTAGAGTTAGTTTTTAAAAGATGAGTAAAGTATCGTTTTTGTCCTCAACGTTTGGGGTAAATCCTATTTGTGTCCTTAACGTTTAAATCGTCCTATTTGTATCCCTAACGTTTGT
Organism: Arachis ipaensis; assembly: GCF_000816755.2. NCBI lineage: Eukaryota > Viridiplantae > Streptophyta > Magnoliopsida > Fabales > Fabaceae > Arachis > Arachis ipaensis. Next base: position 111,471,229 of record NC_029788.2, read on the forward strand.
AAAAGTGATTCAATGTTATCCTGCCGTCAATTACACATCATGAACGTTTTAGTTTGAGTTTTAAAAATCTCTTCTTGAAGTTAGAATACAAAACTAATTCCTACAACATTTACGTAATTTACTTTTCTAGGGACATAATTGAATCTAAACACAAATAGTGGGTATAATATTAAAATTGAACACATCCAAGTGAGGCCTAATTGAGAATAAATACATCCAAGTGAGAATAATTGAAAAATATAATATGATTTGTTAGTATGATTGATAGTAGGATAACACTAAATCACTTTTATAAATGTTAGGGATATAAATAAGACGATTTAAACGTTAGGGACACAAATA
>NC_029788.2:111472869-111495083 GCF_000816755.2 Arachis ipaensis
CTGTAAAATAATAATAATAATAATAATAATAATAATAATAATTACATTAAATTATAGTTGATTTTTAAAGGAGTAATGATCGAAAGAGTTATTATTTAAATGCTATTAGTGCAGTAATATAATACACAGACATTAATACAAAATACAATACATACTGAAGGTTGTGGTAAGTTTAGAGAAGGGGGGTTGAATCTATGCCTTCCTTTTAAGTTGCTGTTATGGCCCTTTAAAACAAACTTTCAATTCTGATTCTATTTCTACTCAACAGCGGAAATTTATGAGACAATTTATTTTTGTCTCATGAATAGCAGAAAACAGAACACAACAGAGAAGAGAAAAGCTAACACCAGCATGTATCCTGGTTCGGTTGCCTTGTGCTATGCAACCTACATCCAGTCTCCTCCACAACAGTGAAAGAATTTTCACTATAGTTAACAGTATTACATACACCAATTTCACAAGATTGACCCAATCCTTTCACACTCAAGTTCTAACCTAACTTGACATTGGCTATGCTAATACCTAACTCTTCACTCTTAATGCTAACCTAACTAAGAAAGGGATACCTCACAAGTACAAGATACAAGACATAAACATATCTAAAGAAATCAGAAAATAACTCTAGGCTTTTCTCTCAAGTGTATCACTCAGCCTTTTTCCACTCATGGCTTTTACTTGAGCTTTCTCATAACGCCTTTTCTCACAAGAAATTACAGAAAGATAAACATAAAAAAGTACATCACAATCTGTAAAGCATGAAGGAAATTGACTTCATCAGCAGCCTCTTTGCTATGTGCAAAACCAGATTCGCAAACCTCAGATACAGTTCTTCAGTATTAGTCGAATGCTTCTTTGAAAGAAAGCATTATCCAAGTAGAGGAACTTCTTTGCAGAACATTATTCTCTCACTCTGGTTTTCTCTCCTTGGTTCTAAATGAGCACAAATTTTTCTTTTATATCCTTGCATGTTGCTAGGTTCTTCTTCCTAGGTCAATTCCTAGAGCCTTGAGCTTCACCAACCCACAGATTCACTTTTTCCCGTTAATCCTTAGAGTAGAAACTTTGCTTCTGACTTCCTCACCTTGACCGAAAGCCATAAATCAGTAACCACAAGAGTCTTCTAATGGTCAACTTGATCTGAGCCCTTGAACACCAACTTGGTCTCCAAGACTTGTTTGAGACCGTGGATTTACAGCAGAGAGGAACAGAAATTCTCTTTTCCATATAGCTCAAAACAGAGATACAGGGAGTTGAAGATGAAGAAAAGAAAGTGTGTTGCATGCAAGAGGAAATGAATTACCTTGAGGGTTCTGATCTTTTCTTGATATGGATGATTAGACCTCACCCTTCTTTGCTTAACCTTCTATTTCCTTCTTCTTTTATGACTAGCTTAGAGACTAAGCTCTCTTTCTTACTTTTTCTAAGTTCAGTGATTTGACTAAGACAAAGAGGAAAGGAACGTTGCTTTGGAAGCAATGAGAAAGAGTGAAGACTTCAATCTTGTATGAGAAGCTTGGTGTGATCAACTTGAATTGATGGAACGGGCTTGGATCGGGTTTTAGTTGCTTGGCCCGTTTTGATTTTTCCAGCTTTATTTCCTCATGGGCTTTGTTTATTTATTGACCCACCAGCCTTGTTATATTATTTTCATTTCAATTTGGGCTGCTAAGTTTTGGCCTGTAACTATAAGTAATTAGTAATATGCAATTATAATTAATCCACACTAATTATTTATTTGCCAAAAATAATATTTGTCATCACTAATTAATTTAGTTAATTTCTTAACTCAACAATCTCCCCCTTGATGACAAACATGATTTAAGTAGTAATCAAAAGGAAATGAATTTGAGTAAGATTTAGAAACTCCCTTTGATTTTTGTCATTTGCTTTTATGTTGCTCCCCCTTTCCTTTTCAAGATTAGCTCACCCTAGATGTATGCTTTCCTCTTTGTACCTGTTTTACATTGTACTTAAAGAGAACACAATAGAGAGCTATACACATTTATCTTGTTTAAGGGATATCAAGCAAACAACACCATATAACCAGCCCAACAACAAGTTAATATCAGCAGCACAAAGATTCAACATGTGAAAGCAATTTTTAATGCAGCAATCAGACAAAAAATCCCAAAAGAAATACTAGTAGCTGCAGCAAAGCCAAAAAATTCAAAGAAGTTTCCTAGGACACATTTACCATCCTATTATCCTATTGCTATTACTCACCCTTTTGTCATCAAGGGCGGATAATAAGCAAGATCAACAAAAACAATGTCTTGAGTCCTGCAGTAAAGAGTTAGAGCACAGTTCAAAGAACTAACTAAACTACCAAAAGTGCAGCAGCATTTAGAGTTATTACAGTCATCCAAAATGAAAAATAGTTCAACAGTAGCAAAAGAAACATAAGTCATGAGATAAAAAAGAGAGCAGCAGCAGCAGTTTTCATGAGACAAATCCTAGGCATCAGAACCATTCCCCTCCGAGTCGGCTTCCTCTTCAACATCAGTGGCAGGGTCTTCATCCTTTTGAAGGTTATCAATGAAAGTCATGAACACAGTCACTCTATCCCTTGATTTCTTTAGGAAATTCTCATGCTTGCTGGCCAGCTTCCTTTGCTCTTTGCTCATAGCAATCAAGTGATTTGATTGAGAAACGAACTCCTGAACAACTTTCACCACATTCAGCAAAGCAGATTTCTTTCCAGTAGAGATGGATGTACCCTCAGTGGAAAGTGAAGGAGATTCCTCATGAACAAAGTCATCATCTTCATCATCTAAGACCACCCTTTCAGATCGAATAGGTCCTTTGGGCTGTTTCACTGAACCACCCCCTTTTAGATATGAATGTATATTTTGATATTTCTCATTGGTCAAGTCAACACCAAAATACTCAAATATGCAAGTTAGAAACATGCCATAAGGAAGTGCTTTATCTTTTTCACTCCTAACAGAGTCAAACATATATCTAACCATCAAGTATGCAAATAAAATTTCAGTTTTGGTGAGAAGGGCATATAAACCAAGAGTATCAGTGTAGGAAACCCTTTGATATGAGCCACTTTGGGGAAGTATAATGTGGTTGACCATTCGGTGCAACTGAGCACGCTCATATCCTAGGGCTTTGTGAGTGGGTGTAATGCCATCAATTAAAGAAACATGTTCACAAATGTGAGCCAATGCATCATGATAAGAAATTCTAACACCTTCATCCCACTTAACCAAAGTGTAAGCACAATGCCCAACATCAGTATACTTCAAAGCATCACTGATAGTTTCATTGTTTAAAACTATGTCTCGGTCCTTTACATATGAGTGAGCAGTGCCTTCATGATCAGTCATGTTGGCATAAAATTCTTTGACCAATAAGGGGTAAACAGGCTTTTTGATATCAAAAAGATGATTTCAGTTCAGAAAAATCAAGTTATCAACAAATGAAAAACCTTTTCTTTTCAAAGATGGTAAATCAGCGAGAAAAGATGGACACAGGGTACAATACTGGATAACCCCCTCATAAAAGTCATTATTCATGGCAGATTTGAATCTATAGGGGGTTATAGTTCGAATGAGAGGTCACAAAATGAGCTTTGTGATTAAAAAGTCCAATGTCTAGTTCTTTAACATTTTTGAGAGGGACTCAAGTTTTACCTCGTTGAGAGCGCACAGGAACCGACCTGGATTTTGGTTGTGTTGGTTCGGAAATAGGTTCCTCAGCAGCCAGACGTTTGCCTTTGGAGGAGCTAAGCTTTGAAGAACCAAGTTTTGAAGAGCCTGGATTGGAAGGAGTCACCTTCGGTGGTGGCGTCAGCTTGGTTGAGGCAGGAAATCTGGAAGTGTTTTTGGTACGAGCCATGGGGTCACAATGAGGAGGAGAGGTAGGAGGTGAAAGAGAGGGTGTGAAGGTTTGGTCTTGGGAGTGACTTGATGGCTTGGAGGAACGCTTGAGGATTTTCTCACGAGGAGGCCTTTTAGCAATTGTTTTCTTCCTCATTTGGTAATATTTAGGCTTTTGAGGGAAGAGAAGCAGTAAAGAGAGTGGGAAGAAACTGAAGGGTTTGAAGAGAAGTTATGGAGGGAAAAGAGGGAGTGTTGGTAACCGTACCCAAAAGAAAGTTTCTCAAACCATGCAACTGCATCATCACTGATTTGACTTGAAAAGACATGACCTCGTTAAAGAAAGATTTTATTTGATTTTAGAATTAAACGGGAAATTAATTTTAAATTTTGAAAAACAACAAAAAATAAAATCAAACTGAAAATCTTTTTTAAAAAATAAAAATTCTTTCAAAAAATATTTTAAACACTCAGCCCAACAAAAATTAACAACCAAACAAAAATTGTAACATCCATATTTGCGCCCAGAGATGATTGGATTTAAAGAAACACATTGGACCACTCTAGATCTGATTTTTTAGGTTGACCCAAATCATTTTGCACTTGAAAAAAAAAGGCCCAGATCACGCAGATTTAAGGGGAACGATTACCTTCTGCCCAGAATTGTCTCATACCTGTTTATGAGACAAAAAGCTCCAGCAAATACATCAGCAATTTTCAAATAAAGAATCATAACTCAAAATTCCTAGACTTGTCCTAAGCATGCAGAATCTGTCCTCATCAAGTGGTTTTGTGAAAATATCTGCCAATTGCTCTTCTGATTTAACAAATTGAATGCTAATAACCCCATTTTGGACATGCTCTCTTATTGAGTGAAATTTCACTTCAATATGTTTAGTCCGAGAGTGCAAAACTGGATTTTTAGAAATATTAATGGCACTCATGTTATCACACAATAAGGAAATATTTTCAGCATTTAACTTGTAATCGGCAAGATGAGTTTTTAACCATAAAAACTGAGAACAACATGAAGAAGTAGCTATATACTCAGCCTCAGCAGTGGATAAAGCCACTGTAGGCTGTTTCTTACTTGACCAAACATTTAAGGACTTCCCAAGAAAACAACATAAGCCTGAAGTGCTCCTTCTATCAACTCTATCACCAGCAAAATCTACATCACAATAATCAACTGTAGAAAAATCATCAATCTTAGGATACCAAAGACCAAAATTGAATGTGCCATGAACATATCTAATGATCCTTTTAACTGCAGAAAGATGTGACTCTTTTGGTTTAGATTGGAACCTAGAACACAATCCAACACTTTACACAATATCGGGTCTAGAGGAAGTTAAGTATATAAGAGAACCAATCATTCCTCTATACCTAGTCTCATCAACATCTTTCTCAGTTTCTCCCTTATCTAATTTTGAAATAGGATGCATGGGAGTTCCCATAGGTTTGGCATTTTCCATACTAAATTTCTTAACTAATTCCTTGGCATACTTCTCTTGATGAATGAAAATACATTTTTCAGTTTGTTTAATTTGTAGCCCAAGGAAAAAATTAAGTTCCCCCATCATACTCATGTCAAATTCACTTGTCATGAGTTTTTCAAATTCAGAACAAAGGGATTCATTGGCTGATCCAAAAATAATGTCATCAACATATATTTGAACTAGAATGAAGGAATCATTAAAATTCTTGATAAATAGAGTTGTGTCAGTGGTGCCTCTTTGAAAACCATTTTTCAAAAGAAAAGAGCTAAGTCTCTCATATCAAGCTCTAGGAGCTTGTCTTAAACCATAGAGAGCTTTAGATAATTTGAAAATATGATTAGAATGCTCTTTATTTTTAAAACCAGGAGGCTGCTCCACATACACTTCTCTATCTATCACACCATTCAAAAATGCACATTTTACATCCATTTGATATAATTTAAAACCACAAAATGAAGCATAAGCTAAGAGAAGTCTTATGGCTTCCATTCGGGCAACAGGGGCAAAGGATTCATCAAAGTCTACTCCTTCTTGGTCATATCCTTGTGCCACTAGCCTTGCCTTATTTCTTGTAATGCTACCATCTTCTCCCAATTTGTTCCGAAATATCCACTTGGTGCCGGTCACTTTCTTTCCACTTGGCCTTGGAACCAAAGTCCATACTTGATTCTTTTCAAACTCAAGAAGCTCATCCTCCATAGCTTTAACCCAAGAAGGGTCACTAAGGGCTTTCTTGACGTTTTGAGGCTCTATTTGCGAAAGAAGGGCAATGTTTGATCCTTCATTTACCTTTCTAGTGGAAGACCGTGTTTGCACTCCATGAGAAACATCCCCAATGACAAATTCCTCAGGATAATTCTTCAAGAATCTCCATTCACGAGGACTGGTGGATTTGGAGGCAGATTCAGATACCAAGGGATTCTGGGTGCTGCTAACTTTAGGATTTCCTTCAGATTCATGAGACAAAATGTATTTGTCTCTTGAATTTTCAGCAGTTACAGTTTCTGGTTCAGCTTGACCAGAATTTTCTTTGTCATGATTCTGAGTAGTTTCATCTTCCTTTTGAGCTTGATTTCTTATAAACCCCTATTTTATGATTCATCTTGTGCTCAAATTGAGTGTTTTTATCAATTCTTCACCCACTTATTCATATGAATTGCATGGTTTTAGTTTCCCTTCCTTATTTTATAATATATGTGAAAACATGTTTCCTATGCTTTAAAAATATTAAATTTAATTATCCCTTATTACCATTCGATGCCGTGATTTGTGTGTTAAGTATTTTCAGGCTTCATAGGGCAAGAATGGCTTAGAAGACAAAAAGGAAACATACAAAAATGGAAGGAAAGCACAAAGATGGAGTTTTGAAGAAAAGGCAGTAACGCGAACACATGGACGACGCGGACGCGTGCCTAGCGCAAAATGGCAGCGATGCGAATGCGTGAATGACGTGGACGTGTGCCTTGAGCAGAATGCAATTGACACGGACGCGTGACAAGAAAAAACTCCAAATGACGCGGACGCGTGACCCACGCGCACGTGTGACAGACGCCACGTGCAGAAATTACAGAAATCGATCCCAGCAATTTCTGAACCTCTTTTTGGCCCAGATCCAAGTCCAGAAACATAGATTAGAGGTTATAAAATAGGGAAATCCATCCATTCAGAAGAAGAATCATCATACAACATTCATAATTCACAATTTTTAGGTTTTAGATGTAGTTTTTAGAGAGAGATGCTCTCTCCTCTCTCTTAGGATTTAGGATTAGGATTCCTCTTAAAGGATTATGATTTCTTCTCTTTATTCCAGGTTTAATGTTCCTATTATTTAATTTCTCTTCTACTTTTAATTGTTTTATTGCTTTAGTTTGTTTATTTTTCCAAATTGGTTTATGGATTCCTATGTTTAATTTGATTTTCTATTTAATATAAATTGAGGTATTTCAGATTAATGATTGTTCTATTCTATTTATGATGCTTTCAATTTAATTTAATTTATTTTTCCTTTTGGCTTTGGTTGAGTAATTGGTGACATTTGAGTTGTCAAACTCAGCTGTTGATTGAGACTTGGGAATTGCTGATTGATTTGGATCGCTCTAAAACTAGTCTTTCCACAGGAGTTGACTAGGACTTGAGGATCAAATTAATTAGTCCAATTGACTTTCCTTTATTTAGTAAGGGTTAACTAAGTGGGAGCAATAACAATTCTCATCACACCTGATAAGGATAACTAGGATAGGATTTCTAGTTCTCATACTTTGCCAAGAGATTTTCTAATTATTAATTTATTTTTCTTGTCATTTAAATTACTTGTTCCCTATTCCAAAAACCCAAAATTCTATTTTTTCCATAACCAATAATAAATCATACTTCCCTGCAATTCCTTGAGAGATGACCTGAGGTTTAAATACTTCAGTTATAAATTTTATTGGGTTTTGTTACTTGTGACAACCAAACTTTTGTACGAAAGGATTCTCTGTTGGTTTAGAACTATACTTACAACGCGATTATATTTGTGAAATTCTTTACCGATAGAAACCCGATCACCAAAAAATGGCGCCGTTGCCGGGGAATTGCAAACGTGTGCCTTATTATTGGTTATTATAAATATTTTATTTTGCTTGTTTATTCGTTTTTATTTATTTTTGTTTTTAATTTTTATTTGTTAGTATGAGTTCTCACCCCCGTCGCTTTGAGTTTGGTTCTAATATTGTTGAAAGGAATGGAAGCTATAACAGGAACATGCATCAAGGTCAAAACAATCAAAGATAGAAGGAGCCACGAGGATCTGATCAACCCTTTAGGCAACAACACCCTCCAAGATACCATGGACAACGACCATTCTACAATACATGCCAAGACAATAGTTATGGTGGACCTTCTCGTGACAACCAACACCCACCAATTTCTATGGTCAAGAGCCATTCCGAGGTGCATACCAAGATGATAGATATGGTGGACCCCCTTGTAATTACCGACAAGCCCCGTCATATGCCTATGAACCACCTCCTCAACACAGCTTTGAACCACCATACTCACAAGCCAACTACCACCATTCACCTCCATGTGACCTTAACCCTTATCCATCCCAATTCCAACCCAATTACTCCCAAGAACCACCACTTTCCTATGCACCATATCCATATCCATCAACCCAAGAATCAAGGGAGCGTCTCAAGAAAACAGTGAAAAAATTTCATGCAACCCTTCACCAATTAAATCAAGCGATAAATCGATTGCCTTTCCGACGTTCAAACGCTCAAGGAACCCCCATGGCTTCATGCGGACAATCTAATGAAGAACGCAGCATGAAGGAGATACTAGAAACCCCACTGGATAGTAAGGAGCATGACTTTGTATTGGAACAAGTGGAGGAAGCAGAAATTATCGAAGAAGAAGAAGAATTGGCTGAAGACTTAGGAGACGCCAAACCTTCATGGGAATCCAGAATTGTGGAGAATTCTGTCAAGAAATTTGCAGTTGATGCTAAGGAGGACAGTGCACAACCCCCAAAGCAGGTATCTTATGAAGAACTGGACAGAACCACTCAACAAGCGAGTTTCCTTGATAATGATATTCACGAACCAAGTTCTCCTAGTAATGAACTTGCATCCACAAGTGAATTCTTTGAGATGGAAGAATCTTCCCCAAGCGAATACGAAGATGATTCTGAGGTAGATTTTTCTCAACCTCCAACTTATGACTTGAGTGATGAGGAAGATATCGAAGACTTGGATCAAGACGTGGTTGCAGTTGAAGAAGTTTGCAAGGAAGTGGAGGAATTCACAGAAGAATACAAGGGAGTAGAGCTTGCAAAACCACTGGAAACACCTATCCCAAGGCCATTACCGCCCAATACAAACTTCAAGTGGGTAAAATCCTTAGCCTTTATCTTTACTTTTCCACTTGAATATGGTTTGCTTGAAACAGATGGCCAGCTTAGAGCTCTTTGTGGCTTTAAGAGTAAAAGGGAAATGGTTCGTGCTCATAGCTAGTATGCAAGATTCAATGAGGTTCCACGCCTCAAATTGAAGTGCAAGGATTGGTATCAAGTTCGATTGAATGGGTCTCGGAATATGTTTGGTCATCTTGGTGAGAATACAACTTCCAACCCGCCCTGGTGGAAAACAGTAGATCGAGGCAAAGGCGGATATAAAAGCAAAGTTTGGGATCCTGAAATCTACTCTAACATTCAACACCCCGGGAGCCTTAAAACCTGTTTGAAATTGCTCAAGGGCTTTACATGCCTAGTTTGGAACCCCGGAGGCTGTTGGCATTCCAAACAGTGGTGGAGATTTTTGGACGAATACAAGCACAAGCCACTATAGCAGGAATCTCAACAAATGTCCAACTTAAGGACTTTAACTAAAAGTGCTAGGTAGGAGATAACCCATCATGGTATGATCGTCCCTTTTTCAATTATAATTTTATTTAGTTTTGTCTGTTTTTGAGTTTTATTTTATTTTCATTGAACCTGGAATTGTTCATTGCATCCACATTAGCATTGCATTTTGCATCCTGTATAGTAAAAAAAAATCACCCCACACGAGCGCGCAGGCCACGCGTGGGCATCGATTAGAAATCGGCGTAAAGATCCAACGCCCAGAAAGTTGGGCTGGAATCGTGCGGCTAGTGTGCGTTTAGCACAAATTGGCCCACGTGTTTGCGTCCCTGACGCAAACGCGTCACTTGCACTACACACACCCCACGCGAAAGCGTGAGCGACGCGTAAACAGAGAGTTACGCCAAAACGACGCTGGAACTGTGCGTTTAGCACAATTCTCAGCGACGCGTTCGCGTGCTTCACGCGTATGCGTCACTTAAATTTTACCTGACTCACGCGATTGCGTCACTGATGCGTTCGCGTCATTTCTCTTTTCGCCCCAATCACGCGATCGCGTGCTCCACGCGTTCGCGTGGATTCAAAATCACTAACCCCCACCAACGCGAAACCCTACCCCCACGCGTCACACTTCATCTTCTTCCTTCCTCCTCTACACTCTCTCCTCCCTCCTCTGCAACCCACCACCACCGATCCACCACCAGACCCGCCGCCCTGCCTCCACGGACTGCCGCCACCTCTCCTCCTAGCACCATCGCATCACCACCACACCACCACCATCTCTCTGAGCCCAATTTTTGTTCCTTTGCCCACCAGGTTCTGCCAATCACCGATTCCCTTTTCCGATTACTTCGTTAGTTGTATTTTTTTTTTTAAATTAGGATAGTTAGAGATGCATGATCGTAGTGGATTTTAGGTGGTTAGGTAGCTAGGATGTGGTTAGTAGATTTAGGCCTGATAATTATGACGTTCTTGCTACCTGTTTTTATCTTATTCGCAATTTTGAATTTGCTGTGATGATGATGCTGTTCATATGTTGTTCTTTCATGTTTGATGCTGCTGTTACACTGTTCTTTAATGTTCTTACTATTTTTTAATCTTTTTAGCACTATTTCATGTCATATGAATTGATTTTCTTGCTGTTTATTACCCGGGAACATCCAATTTTAGCCGGAATGCTGCCCAAAATTTTTTCAGCAAATTGTTTCACTCAACTCCCATTCATGAATTGGTTTTGGCAATTTCAAGTTTTGCGCTATTTGGTTTCAAGCTAGCCAATTCATGGATGAATGTGCTTGCATTCTCACTCTTTCTGGTTCCCGGATTACTAAATTGCATTATTGATGATTTCTTTTTTTCCTTTTACAATTTTATAAATTATCATCAATAAACTGCAATCTTTGCTTGAATATGAGTTGACTGTTCTTCAAGTTTGTGAATTTATTGTTAACTAGGAAACCCATTATCATGCCACTTACTTTAACTTTTTTTTTACCTACTAACTGCTTTAGCTTTCTAACTTCTCTTTTTACCTAACTACTTTAACTTTCTAACTCAAGGCATGATTCCTGTTTTTTCTAATTAACAAGAATTCCACATATCATATATTTTCGATTGTGATTTTTACTCTCATACTTTTCACTTGCATACAGTCCAAACTTTACTTATATTTGACTCATTTCATGCTTCTATTGCTCTTTTGCCTTTATGCCTATATTGATAAATCCTATTTGCTTACCTGTTTTCCTGCTTCAGTTCTTAAACTGTATCCTACAACTTCTATTTTTTAGGATGTCTGATCCCAAAAGTAAGGGAAAAGGCAAAGCAACTACATGCAAAAAGAAAAGAGGCGAATCCTCTACCTCTATATTAGACATCCTTCATGATGATTCCTGGCGGGAAAAGAATTTCACCCCGCAGGAAAAGGCCGACCAGTTGGTGACTGCCACAGACCCTATCAAATTTGCAAACAGATACTGTGAGCTAAAGTATCCAGTTTTTTCCACTTCCAGGAACTTATACCTGGAAAGGACCCTCAAGATTCCAGAAGAACTCAAACAATACACTTCAGAACAAATTAAACAGCGAGGCTGGTTCTTCTTGGAAAGGAACTTGACTGACGTAAACTCATCCTGGGTCAGAGAATTCTATTATAACTACTTCAAAACCTCCCTGGATGCAGTACAACTTAGAGGCAAGCAGATTCTGGTTACTGAGGAAGCAATAGAAGAAATCCTCCAACTTCAGCCTAAGTCAGATCAACCAGACGGTTACCAAAAGGCTGAAGAGGATATGAGGTTCATGAGATTTGACTGAAATGCAGTCAAGAGGACTATAGCCCTTGATCCTACTGTCCCATAGGTCATGGGCAAATTCATAGTGGCCCTAAAAGGAATAAATATTTTCTACCTGAACGATGAGGCTCGGCTTTGGCAGCAGATTCTGAGTAACTACGTGATGCCAAGCACTCATGAGACAGAGGTGCCAGCTGTTATGATCACCCTCATCTGGTGTGTGATGGAGGGAAAGGACTTATATCTGCCCCGCTTCATCCGGTATTACATGGCCAGGGTCCATGTCAGAGGCACCCTCCCTTTTTCATACTTGATTACTCAGTTGGGCCGCCAAGCTGAGGTGCCCTGGGAGATTGCTGATGAAAAGCAAACTGCCGCGGACTACAAGAAGATCATCCCTCACAGCAGAAAGTTTCAGGCTTTGGGCTACTGACCTCCTTTTCTCACTGACTCTGCTGAGGCAGCCACATCCTCTGCTGCTCCTTCAGCCCCTGCTGCACCAGCCGCTACCACTGCACCCTCACATACTTCTGAGCCCATCTACCACCTTGTACACCGCCTATTTGACCGGTTGGATCAGATGGAGCGCCGCAACCAGCGACGATATGAGAGGTCTGAGCGTCGCAACAAGCGACGCTATGAGCATTTAAAGTTGATGATCCGATCAGGCCACCATGACATCCCCTCCGAGCCTGACACCCCTTCTGAGCCATCTGATACGGAGGGAGACGATCATGAGGAGGAGGCTCGTGCAGAGGCTGAGCAGGGAGGACCTGAGCAGGCTGCACCACACCATGAGGAGCCCCATCAGATACTGACGGCTGATACAGAGATCCCTCTTCAGGCAGAGCCTCCACTTCAGCAGACAAACCCTCCGACACTGATCCAGACTGCAGAGCCCCAGATCACCATAGAGACACCTACTGCGCATCCTTCCGGAGATGACACTTCCTCACACCCAGCTTGAGTGAGCATCGAGGACGATGCTATTATTTAAGTGTGGGGAGGTCGCCATCTCTGGCGAACTTTATTTTGGTGAACCACTTTTCAGACTCTTTTTATCCTATTTTGCTTATTTTTCTGTATTAGTTCAGTTTACCCTTTTAGCATATGATAAATTGATTTAAATTGAAAATAAAGAAAGAGTAAACTAGAGACTTTAGTATAACACAATCACAACAATCCACACACTGTATATATATAGCAATAAATGTGAGTTAGTTAACAATATTTCTTCAAGGAAGAACACTAAATTTTATAAGAGCCATCCAAAGATTCACATTGAGAATAATGGAAACTCTTGATTTCTACTTGCATGACATACATAATTGATATATGGTTTTTGAGCCAAAGAACACACAACCTGTGAGTTTTTGAGCTTAATTGTATGGTTACATTAAACCATAAATTTCATTCCTGTGTGTTTCGCACTTCTTTTCTATGCTTGTGATCTTTACTTTGTTTTAATCTATATGTCCAATATAGAACGTAGATATATACCCGCATATGATTGAGGCCATCATTTGAATTTTTGCTTACTTATCCCAAATAAGCCTACCTCCTACATCACCCTTGTTAGCCCTCTTGAGCCTTCTAACCCTTTTTTGTTCTATAACCACATCACTAGCCTTAAACAGAAAAATAAATTAAAAATCCCAAGTTGAATCTTTGGCCAGCTTAAGATAGAGATTATGTATTAACTAAGTGTGGGGAAACATGGGAACATGGGTTGATAGGAAATGATTAAATTAATAAGGATAATAAGAAGTTTGGGAGCATGCTCATGTGAAATCAAAATTAAAACCATGTGCATTGATATATATGTTATTTCAAAAAATTTTTTTTTTTAAAAAGTAAGTAAATAAGGGGACAAAATTACCCCAGTATTGAGTTAGTAAAGAAATCAATGCACATAGGATAAAATCAAAAATAAAAGATTGATACATGAGTATGTAAAAGTGGAGAAATTATGGGAAGCTAAGCATAATTTTAATTGTATATAGAGTATGTATATGTTAGGTGAGATCTTAGACTAATTAAGGATTCAATTTATAACTCACTTAGCCTTATATATACCCTCACCTTTACCTTGGCCCCATTACAACCTTGAAAAGACCTCATGATGTTTTTATGTATGCATTATATATTTGTTGATTGATTAGATAAAGAAAAAAGTTTTAGAAAGCATGAATAGAAAAGAATAGAGTGATTAACCCCAAACACTGAGTGACTAGAGAGTAAACACAAAATTCAGTGAGGGTTCAATAGCTCATTTCCATATATCCATGTTTAAATTGTTAATTGTCTTGCAAGTTTGTGAAATATTTTAACCCAACTCAATTGTGAATGCGTTTTAATATGGTTTGGCTTTGATTGTACATACATGATTCCTTGAAAAATGTGAAGCAACTTAACCACATGTAAGCTTTATATATATAGGTGGATGATAATTAGGATTGCATGATTCATGTAGGTAGTTTGCATTTAGAATAGATTGCATTGCATAAGATTCCACCATTCTACCTTTCCTCTTTTCTCTTGGATTTAGCATGAGGACATGCTATTGTTTAAGTGTGGAGAGGTTGATAAACCCTTATTTTATGATTCATCTTGTGCTCAAATTGAGTATTTTTATCAATTCTTCACCCACTTATTCATATGAATTGCATGGTTTTACTTTCCCTTCCTTATTTTATAATATATGTGAAAACATGTTTCCTATGCTTTAAATATATTAAATTTAATTATCCTTTATTACCATTCAATACCGTGATTTATGTGTTAAGTATTTTCAGGCTTCATAGGGCAGGAATGGCTTAAAAGACAGAAAGGAAACATACAAAAATGGAAGGAAAGCACAAAGATGGAGTTTTGAAGAAAAGGCAGCGACGCGAACGCATGGACGACGCGGACGCGTGCCTAGCGCAAAATGGCAGCGACGTGAATGCGTAAATGACGCAGACGTGTGCCTTGTGCAGAACGCAATTGACGCGGACGCGTGACTGACGTATTCACGTGACAAGGAAAAACTCCAACTGACGCGGACGTGTGACCCACGCGCAAGCGTGACAGATGCCACGTGCAGAAATTGCAGAAATCGCTCCCAGCGATTTCTGAACCTCTTTTTGGCCCAGATCCAAGTCCAGAAACACAGATTAGAGGTTATAAAATGGGAGAATCCATCCATTCAGAAGAAGAATCATCATACAACATTCATAATTCACAATGTTTAGGTTTTAGATGTAGTTTTTAGAGAGAGAGGCTCTCTCCTCTCTCTTAGGATTTAGGATTAGGATTCCTCTTAAAGGATTAGGATTTCTTCTCTTCATTCCAGGTTTAATGTTCCTTTTATTTAATTTCTCTTCTACTTTTAATTATTCTATTGCTTTAGTTTATTTATTTTCCCAAATTGGTTTATGGATTCCTATGTTTAATTTGATTTTCTATTTAATATAAATTGAGGTATTTCAGATTAATGATTGTTCTATTCTATTTATGATGCTTTCAATTTAATTTAGATTTATTTTTCCTTTTAGCTTTGGTTGAGTAATTGGTGACACTTGAGTTGTCAAACTCAGCTGTTGATTGAGACTTGGGAATCGCTGATTGATTTGGATCGCTCTAAAGCTAGTCTTTCCACAGGAGTTGACTAGGACTTGAGGATCAAATTAATTAGTCCACTTGACTTTTCTTTATTTAGTAAGGGTTAACTAAGTGGGAGCAATAACAATTATCATCACACCTGATAAGGATAACTAGGATAGGATTTCCAATTCTCATACCTTGCCAAGAGATTTTCTAATTATTAATTTATTTTTCTTGTCATTTAAATTACTTGTTCCCTATTCCAAAAATCCAAAATTCTACTTTTTCCATAACCAATAATGAATCATACTTCCCTGCAATTCCTTGAGAGACGACCCGAGGTTTAAATACTTCGGTTATAAATTTTATTGGGTTTTGTTACTTGTGACAACCAAACTTTTGTACGAAAGGATTCTCTGTTGGTTTAGAACTATACTTATAACGCGATTATATTTGTGAAATTCTTTACCGATAGAAACCCGATCGCCAATTTCCTGCATCATAATCTTTCAAAATGCTTTGTACCAAGTTAGTATCACAAAATGTAACATGTATGGACTCCTCAATAATTCTAGCATCTTGATGATAAACCCTATATGCTTTACTAGTTGTGGAATATCCTACAAACACACACTCATACGCCTTTGGATCAAATTTTTCCAAATTATCCTTGTTATTTAAAACAAAACATTTGCATCCAAAGATGTGCAAGTAGTCTAAGTTTGGTGGGTAACCTTTCCAAAGTTCATAAGGGGTTTTCTTCAAAATTTTTCTTATGATTGTTCTATTCAAAATGTGGCAAGCCGTGTTAACCGCTTCAGCCCAAAGGAATTTTGGAACATTACTCTCATATAGCATAGCTCTTGTCATCTCTTGTATGCTTCTATTTCTTCTTTCCACAACACCATTTTGTTGTGGTGTTCTAGGACAAGAGAAGTTGTGAGATATTTCAAATTCCTCACAAAAGGATTCAAATAAATTATTTTCAAATTCAGTTCCATGATCACTTCTTATAGAAGAGATTTTTAAATCCTTTTCATTTTGAATTTTCTTGCAAAAAGGTTCAAAGGCCGAAAAGGCTTCATTTTTGTGTGCAAGAAATAAAACCCAACCAAACCTAGTATAGTCATCCACAATTACTAAACGATAATGTTTACCATCTAGGCTTTGAGTTCTTGTTGGACCAAATAAATCAATGTGTAGCAACTCAAGTGGTCTTTTAGTGGAGATGTCTTCCTTTGGTTTAAAAAACTTTTTGTTTGTTTTCCCATTTGGCAAGCATCACAAGTGATGTTTTTGTCAAACTTTATCAAATGAAGGCCTCTTACTAATTCTTTCTTTACAAGTTTGTTTATTTGAAACATACTTGCATGGCCCAATATCTTGTGCCATAACCACTTTTCAGATTCTTTAGAGTGAAGACAAGCTACATTTTGATCATTTAGTTCATCAGAGTAAGTCCATACATATTATTAAAATGCTTGGCAACAAACATCACTTTATCTGTCTTTTCATTAATAACACAGCATTAAAGTCTTTTGAAAATTACTAAATATCCTAAATCACACAGCTGACTTATACTCAAAAGATTGTGCTTCAAACCACATACCAAAAGTACATCATCAATGAAAGTAGATTGCTCATTACCTACTTTTTCAACAGCAATGATTTTACCTTTACCATCATCTCCAAAAGTCACAAAACCTCCATCATACTTATTTAGTTTGATGAAGTAAGTTGACCTTCCAGTCATGTGCCTTGAACATCCACTATCCATGTACCACATGTCCTTTTTGTTCTTGGATGCTAGGCAAATCTGCATGAAGAGTTTCAAGTAGCCTTAGGTATCCAAATTAATTTGGATCCTTTGAAGTTAATCCATCTTGGTTGCCCAAGTGCATTAAAATCACAAACAACATTGTAAACTTTGTTTCCTACAACTCTCTTTTCAATGAAACATTGTGCATATGAGTGACCAAATTTCTTGCAATTGACACAATGATTTTCTGATGTGTGTCGCTGAAATTGAGGTGAGTTATATTGCTTGAAATGATTAAAGAGTTGAAATTTTCTGGTTTTTGGAGGAGATGCATTTCTTTTGACAAACTGATTTTTATTAAAATTATTCCTCTTTGTAAAAGCATTTTCACCAGAATTTCTTTAAGCATTTAGATTTTTTGAATATGAGGTTTTGTTGTGAAATTGTGTTTTCTTGAAAACAACCTCATTTTTTGAAAGGTATCCCAAACCTGGCCTGTTTGGGCTTGGTTCGGTTCTTAGTGAAGGCTCAGTTTCACTAGTGTATACTTTATCAAATTTTTCTTCAAATGTTTGAATATATCCAATGCCAGATTTGTTTAATATGGATTTTGTATTTGATGAAGAAGCTACAAATTTTACAGAGGAAACATTTGAAACTGCATCTTACTTGGCTATGTAACCTAAACCAGATTTTTCAAACAAAGGTCTTTGACTTGCAAGTAATTTGTCCAAGTTAATAGAACCTTGAGCAAATTTTGCTAAGTCACCATTCAGCCTTTTAATCATATCATTTAATCTTTCATTTTCAGCAATTAACTCATGAGAAGAATCCACAATGTGCTTTCCTTTTAATTTTTCAAGTTCAGATTTTAGAAATATGTTTTCTTCAATAATGTCCAAAGCACATTTAGTTTTCTTCACTTTTTCTTTTAAAAAATTATTTTCAGCTCTTAACACATCTCTTTCAGATCTGCATTCATTGTACTTATCAAGCAGTTTTGATGTGTTTAAAGTGAGATCATCAATAATAGCATGCAAGTCCTCAATGGTCAAATCATAATAATTTACCTCATCAAGGTTATTGTTTCCAGCCATGAAGCAGTCTTTATCATCTCCTTCAGATTCTTCTTCATTTGAGTCGTTTTCAAGATCCTCCCAAGCTGCCATGA
Organism: Arachis ipaensis; assembly: GCF_000816755.2. Taxonomy (NCBI): domain Eukaryota; kingdom Viridiplantae; phylum Streptophyta; class Magnoliopsida; order Fabales; family Fabaceae; genus Arachis; species Arachis ipaensis. The sequence goes on from NC_029788.2 coordinate 111,491,347, forward strand.
GCACTCTCTTCCTTTCCTTCTTACCTTTGTCCTCCTTCTTGAGCTTTGGACAGTTTAGCTTGAAATGTCCAGCCTCCTTGCAGTGATGGCACGTCACCTTGCTCAAGTCGATCTTGTGCTCCTTTGAACTTGAACCCTTGTATTTGCCCTTGTTCTTCATCATCCTTCTAAATCTCCTAGCAAAAAACAAAAGCTCATCATCTGAAATACCATCACTAGACTCACTCTCTTTTGGTTCTATTTGTGACTTGAGGGCTATTCCCTTTTTTCTTTGAGTCTGTGTTTGTGTGTATGGTTTTAGAGGTAAGGAGTTTTCCTCTCAACTCATCATAGGTTATGGGACTTAGGTTGTTGCTCTCGATTAGGACAGTGGCAGTGGTTTTCCATTCTTTTGTGAGGCTTCTAAGGAGTTTTCTCACCAAGGTTTGTTCTGCATAGTTTGTACCCATAGCATCAAGGTTGTTGATTATGATTGAGAATCTCTCAAACGCTTCATCAATGCTTTCTCCATCCTTCATACTAAACATCTCGTACTCTTTTCGCAGCATATCAATCCTCGTTTCTTTGACTTGTTTAGTGCCTTCGTGTGCAACCTGGAGTTTTTTCCAGATTTCTTTGGCTCTCTTGCATCTAGACACCTTTCGGTACTCTTCAAAGCTGATAACACAGTGAAGAAGGTTGATTGCTTTAGCATTCAGCTCCATCTTCTTTTTATAATCTTCATTCCATTCAGCTTCTTCTTTTGGAGTCACCACTCCATCAGCACTTATTTTTGTTGGGATCTTGGGATCGCTCACAATAATCTTCCATATGTTGTAGTCAATGGATTGGATGAAGATCCTTATCCTTTCTTTCCAGTAGGCATAGTTCTTCCCGTTGAAAAAAGGTGGCCGGTTGTTTGACTGGCCTTCAGTGAGGGTATATGCAACAGTGGTTGTGCCTAAGTTATTCGCCATTGGATATTTGCTCCAAGCGGTTAAGCTTGATTCTTGAGACCTTAGCTCCTGATATCAATTGAAGGTTGTGGTAGGCTTAGAGAAGGGGGTTGAATCTTTGCCTTCCTTTTAAGTTGCTGTTATGGCCCCTTAAAACAAACTTTCAATTTTGATTCTATTTGTACTCAGCAGCGGAAGTTTATGAGACAATTTATTTTTGTCTCATGAATATCATAAAACAGAACACAGCAGAGAAGAGAAAAGCTAACACCAGCATGTATCCTGGTTCGGTTGCCTTGTGCTATGCAACCTACATCCAGTCTCCTCCACAACAGTGGAAGAATTTTCACTATAGTTAACAATATTACATACACCAATTTCACAGGATTGACCCAATCCTTTCACACTCAAGTTCTAACCTAACTTGACATTGGCTATGATAATACCTAACTCTTCACTCTTAGTGCTAACCCAACTAAGAAAGGGATACCTCACAGGTACAAGATACAAGACATAAACATACCTAAAGAAATCAGAAAATAACTCTAGGCTTTTCTCTCAAGTGTATCACTCAGCCTTTTTCCACTCATGGCTTTTACTTGAGCTTTCTCACAATGCCTTTTTTCACAAGAAATTACAGAAAGATAAACATAGAAAAGTACATCACAATCTGTAAAGCATGAAGGAGATTGACTTCATCAGTAGCCTCTTTGCTATGTGCAAAACCAGATTCACAAACCTCAGATACAGTTCTTCAGTATTGGCTGAATGCTTCTTTGAAAGAAAGCATTATTCAAGTAGAAGAACTTCTTTGCAGAACACTATTCTCTCACTCTGGTTTTCTCTCCTTGGTTCTGAATGAGCACAAAGTCTTCTTTTATCTCCTTGCATGTTGCTAGGTTCTTCTTCCTAGGTCAATTCCTAGAACCTTGAGCTTCACCAACCCACAGATTCACTTTTTCCTGTTAAACCTTAGAGTAGAAACTTTGCTTTTGACTTCCTCACCTTGACCGAAAGCCATAAATCAGCAACCACAAGAGTCTTCTAATGGTCAACTTGATCTGAGCCCTTGAACACCAACTTAGTCTCCAAAACTTATTTGAGACCGTGGATTTACAGCAGAGAGGAACAGAAATCCTCTTTTCCATATAGCTCAAAATGGAGATACAGGGAGTTGAAGATGAAGAAAAGAAAGTGTGTTGCATGCAAGAGAAAATGGATTACCTTGAGCTTTCTGATCTTTTCTTGATATGGATATTAGACCTCACCCTTCTTTGCTTAACCTTCTCTTTCCTTCTTCTTTTATAACTAGCTTAGGGACTAAGCTCTCTTTCTTACTTTTTCTAAGTTCAGTGATTTGACTAAGACAGAGAGGAAAGGAACGTTGCTTTGGAAGCAATGAGAAAGAGTGAAGACTTCAATCTTATATGAGAAGCTTGGTGTGATCAACTTGAATTGATGGACACGGGTTTGGATCGGATTTTAGTTGCTTGGCCCATTTTGATTTTTTTAGCTTTGTTTTCTCATGGGCTTTGTTTATTTATTGACCCACCAGCCTTGCTATATTATTTTCATTTCAATTTGGGCTGCTAAGTTTTGGCCTGTAACTATAAGTAATTAGTAATATGCAATTATAATTAATCCACACTAATTATTTATTTGTCAAAAATAATGTTTATCATTACTAATTAATTTAGTTAATTTTTTAACTCAACACATACATACATAAATTTTGATACATAAGAACCTACTTAAAAAATTAAAAAGACTGATAAATTAACGTAATATTATTTTTATTTATTCACATGTCAAACTATTTTTTATTTATTCAGTCAAAAAAGTTATCTATTAAAAGTATTTAAAACATAATAAATAATAATATTTAAACACATTTTGAGTGAAATACATCAGTCAGAGCTTGAGGCGCAATTAAAGCGCTTCAGGAGACAGAAAAACAAATTAATTATCAGTCAGAGCTTGAGGCGCAAGTAAAGTGCTTGAGGAGAAAGAAAAACAAATTAATCAGAAAATACTAATTGCGATATATAGTTGGGGGCAACACCAACACCAAAATCTACTGAAAAATCACAACTAACTAAAATCCTAATTCCTCATTTGCCTACCTATCAACTTTACAAATCGCAATGGACTACCAATCCATTAATGCAGGGCCTGTGAAGAAATTAAACTGGTTGGATCTTCCACATGACCTGACTTTGATGATCATTGGAAAACTTACGACATTTGAGATCTTAACCAGTACTCAGTTCGTGTGCCCCAAATGGCAACGCATCTGCATGGATCCGCTCTTGTGGCGCACCATCAACATGTGCGATATTGGGATTCGTAATTCGGTGGACTATAAACTGGAGAAGATGTGCCGCCATGCAATCGATCGTAGCTGTGGTCAGTTGATAGATATAAGTATTGAGTACTTTGGTACCGATGATCTCCTCAAATATATAATTGACTCGTAAGTTCAAAATTTTTTATTTTTATTTGTATAGAATTACCTTTTAACATTTATTGGCATATAATTTTTAATGTGATGTTTGTATTGCCATATTATAATAATCTATATTTAAGTTGAAGAATTTAAGTTGAATTAGAATTGTTAAAAATTGTTAAAACCTTCACGAATTACAAAATTGGTCACACATGTTTGAAGTGTTATCACTGGAGAGGATCCACTCCCTAATCTCATGAGGTCACCTTTTTATTATTTTGTTGCAGTGTCAGTCTTATTACACAACTTTTATGTTTCTTGATTATTAAGATAGTAATTAGAATTCATACATACAT
>NC_029788.2:111495135-111497975 GCF_000816755.2 Arachis ipaensis
TAATTAAAATTTATACATACATAAAGAAGAAAAAAAATATTATTTATATATTAAAATTAACTATTAAAATCAGTCACTATATATTTATGTATAAATATATATATGTAATTTAATTTATTTTTAGTGTGTATTTTTGTATTTTAATATGTATTTCATATTAGTAATTAATTTTAGTATACAGTACACACCTAATATGAATGATAAAAAATAGTATATTTATTGTTATTTTTCTAAAAGAAGTTCAAATATTAACAGAGAGTGCAAACATGTATTATTTTGTGTTTTGTTTCTCTATTATGATTATGGTGTATTGTTATTGAGTTGTCTGAACAAGTGACTTGAACAAATTAATTGTGGATTTAAAAACTAACAGTTTGTATGATAATTTCAAAAAGGGGATGTCATAAATTGCGACACTTGCGACTTGTTCAATGCTTCTATGGAATTTCAGACAAAGGATTATGTGAGATTGCTGAAAAACTTCCATTGTTGGAGGAACTTGATATTACTCTTTGTTCCCGTGTCTCTAGTATTGCTTTAGAAGCAATTGGCCGAGGTTGTCCTCTTCTGAAATCATTCAAGTATAATGACAATAGTGGCGGTAACGAAGAAGCATTGGCTATTGCACAAAATATGTCCAACTTATTCCATCTCCAACTTGTTAGCAATTACTTCGACAATAGTGGCTTGAGCGCCATTCTTGATGGTTGCCCTCATCTTGAATCTCTAGATTTACGCTTGTGTCACGATGTTGAGTTGGAGGGGGAATTGAGGACAAGATGTGATGAACAATTAAAAGATTTGAGGGATCCGGATGCACCTCTTGATGACTTTCAATTTAAGGGACTATGCTTTGAAATTGCATACGATGATGCAGTATTTGACTATCTAAACGAGAAGCAAGTTCAAGAACAAGAATACTCTGAGATCGCATCCGATGATACAATATATGAGTATAAAAAAAGAGAAGCTGAGAGAGTTGAGAAAGAAAATTTGGATGAAGCAGATTGGGAGGAGATATATGCTATATGGGAAAGTATAAAAAATCCAAGATTATGGTATAAAAGATTAATTCGAGGATCAAGTAGAGGAAAGAAGAATAATACAAAATCCAAAGAGAAGAAGAAACGTAGAAAAAAAGAATGCAGAATTAATAACCAAAAAAGAATATATTATGAAATGGAAGATGCACATGAACTATTGCAGTCTAATGTTTTCTGTTTTTAAATTATAATTTTCTATATAGGTAATGTTTATTTTATTAGTTTGATTTCATCTCTCGTGAGAAATAAAGCATTATTTGAAGTTCTTGGATAATATAAATTTGTTGAGACATTATTATTATACAGTCTTCATAATTTTCTTCTACCTCTTTTCTCCCCAAAATCGCCACTTACACGTTTCTCTTTCTATGTAATATGTTTCAACTTTGGATTAAGGTTTTCAACCGCAGCAAATTAAATAACTTTAACGTCATGCAATATAGTTGATTCACTTTGTATTCTTTTTCAGCATTGTTCATCAATCTTCAAAACCTTCTCTCATCACAGTCCCACCATACCTTGAAATCCTTCCTCATGTCACAAATATAAAACAATCTCGTTGCAACTTACAAAAATGACAATTACGCTTATGTCATTTGGTTTTTCTTATATTATCAACATTGTCACGGTGGTAAAAGGCTTTTGGTTAGCATCTTCGGATTAGTCATTAGCACGATTAAGAATTTAAGATATGTATAACTAAATTTATCGATCATCTTAAAGCCACTCATGGTCACCAATTCACCATTCACTTTAACTACCATATATGGTTGTGATCTTGTTATATTATATACCATTTTTTCACACCTTATATATATGAGATAACTTTTAATTTTATTTTAAATTTTCAAAATAAAAATATACAAAAAAAAAACCAACGTAAATATAACATTTCGCCAAAGGATGTGACATTTTTTTTTCAAAGATAAAAATATTTTATTGAATTGAAATTAGATCAATTACAGTAAAGTATTATTGTCTGAAACATCAAGACATTATCTGAAAGAAGAACTAATTAGAGTTTTTTTATCCACATAGAAGAAAAAATTAGAGAAGAAGAAAAACGAAAAAGTTTAAGAGAAATGATGATGAAAAGTGAGAGAATCATATTCGTTAACAAATTTAAGCCCTTAAGACAAAATATTTTCAGGAGACTTTCGTTAGCTCTAAAAAAAAATGAAAAAGTCTAGGAAGTCAGCACTTTTGTTAAAATTTGGTCAGCACTTAATCATCAAAGGAAAAATGATTAATCTTATACCATTAGATCTCATCTCACACCATTAAAAATATTGATAATAACTAATTGATGGCTAAACATCACAAATTCTGCTGGTCCCCTAGTACTCCTCAAAAATAATTGTGTTTTGGTAATCATATCTACTAGAGCAAATACGCAAGTTTTTGGTTGTGCTCTTTTAGAGCTAAAGTGGATTGTCACTAACGGTTGATCTGTGATCAATTAGTTGGTGTACTCATGTCAGCTATTCTGTTATGTATTTGTTATTTGGTGGTTGGAACGACGGCTGATTTTCTGATCAAGGATCTCCAAAAATTTTAATTATGCTTTGAGACGATACTCTATCTCTATTTAACTCCTTTTTCTAAAATTTTTCTATCTTTTAAAAAATTCTACCAAATCTACAAGGATCTGATTTTTTGTTGGATTTTTAAGAAAAGAAGAGTATCTGATATATTTATGTTTATAGATCTAATAGAATAGAGACGGCTGATCAATGATGAAATGCAACTATTACTTATCCAATATAATTAATAATAATTCTAATTACATTAAAATCA
>NC_029788.2:111497994-111498307 GCF_000816755.2 Arachis ipaensis
TAATAATTCTTATATTAAAATTATAGTTGATTTTTAAAGGAGTAATGATTGAAAGGGTTATTACTTAAATACTATTAGTATAATAATATGATGCATAGACATTGATACTAACTACCATACGTATAGATACATAAATTTTAAATTGGGTTGATTGTGTGAGTTTGTGTGTGTGAGATGTATGTTTTATTTGTGTGTTGGCATTTTTTTTTATATTTTGGGTGTTGTGATCGAGTCTGTACAACGATAAAAAAGAATATTATTGCTAGAATAATTGATGAATAATATTAGATGTAATAAATATGTAAATATGTAA
>NC_029788.2:111498344-111498914 GCF_000816755.2 Arachis ipaensis
GATCATTATGTAATGTGAAATTTGTAATTAATTTAATTATAAAAAAATGTATATCAATTCCAAATATAAAAGGGTAATGTACTTAAATAAATTAAATGAGAGAAACTTTTACCTGATTGCAATAAATGGAATTTTTTTATGTGAGTGTCCTGTTTTGTTTACTATATAAACGGTGGGTGGGAGCTAACAACGATTTCGGATTTATTCATAAACCGTGGGAGCCTTGGTCACCACGGATTATGAAGGAAAAGTTTACTTGGAAAAGTTTGAACATAAAATGTGGCTGTTCACCACGGATTATGAAGGAAAATTACTAAGCATAAACCGTGTTTGGTCACCACGGTTTATGAAGAAAAAGGTCTAAACATAAACCCCTCTTGACTACCACGGTTTATGCTTTCTTATTCCTATTCCGCATAATTTCTAATCACTTCGTTTTCTTTCTTATTCCATTCTCTTTTTTCAGCTATTTATCTACTTTTATTAATTTTTTTATCTCTTTAATTTACATATTTTTCTATTTATTAAATTAATTATGTATTACTTTTATTTTTTTCTATAAAATTACAA
>NC_029788.2:111498955-111525342 GCF_000816755.2 Arachis ipaensis
TTACAAGAAAAAATGACTCATAATTAACCATGTCAAAAATTCTTCCATTTTTTATACTATTACAAATTGTTAAAAAAGTTACAACCACTTTTTTACAATTATCATAAAAATTGAGAAATTTTTGGGAACTATGCTCTGAAATTGAATACGATGATGCAGTATATGATTATCTAACCGAGAAGTGGCTTCAAAAATAAAAACAAGAATGCTGTGAAATCGCATCCTATGATACAATATTTGAGTATCAAAAAAGAGAAGCTGAGAGTGTTGAGAAAGAAAATTTGGATGAAGCAAATTAGGAGGAGATATATGCTATATGGAAAAATATAAAAAATTTAAAATTATTGTATAAAAGATTAATTTGAGGATCAAATAAGGAAAAGAAGAATAATGCAAAATTTAAAGGGAAGAAAAAACGTGGAAGAAAAGAATGCAGAATTAAAAACCGAAAAAAAATATATTATGAAATGGAAGATGTACATGAACTATTGCAGTCTAGTATTTTCTGTTTTTAAATTATAATTTTTTATATAAGTAATGTTTATTTTATTGGTTTGATTTAATCTCTAGTGGAAAATAAAGCATTATTTGAAGTTCTTGGATAATATAAGTTTGTTGAGACATTATTATTATACGGTCTTCATCATTTTCCTCTACCTCTTTTCTCCCCAAAATCGCCACTTACACGTTTCTCTTTCTATGTAATATGTTGCAACTTTGGATTAAGGTTTCCAACCATAGCAAATAACTTAAATGTCATGCAATATAGTTGATCCACTTTGTATTCTTTTTTGGTATTGTTCATCGATCTTCAAAACCTTCTCTCACAGTCCCACCATACCTTGAAATCCTTCCTCATGAATATGAAACAATCTCGTTGCAACTTACAAAAATGACAATTACGCTTATGTCATTTGGTTTTTCTTATATTACCAACATTGCTAGTGGTAAAAAGCTTTTGGTTAGCATCTTTGGATTAGTCATTAGCACGATTAAGATATTTATAACTAAATTTAATCAGTGTTTTAGTTGTTAGGTGTCACTTCAAAAAGAGGCGTACACCAAACAAGGAATACATATAACTCCCTTTTCTAAAGTATAAATTAAAATTTTCTATTTTTTAAAAAGTTCTACCAATATAGGTTTGACTTTTGGTTGGATTTTAAAAAAAAGAAGAGTATCTGATATATTTATGTTATAGATCTAACAGAATAGAGACTACTAATTAGTGATGAGATGTCACTGGTTTTTATCCAATATTACCTATAAAGCACTGACACTTCGCTGAATTGCCGTGTTTGCGTGTCGGACACATTTCGGATACGACACTTGTCCGACACGCGTGTCTGTTGTGTCCAATTGTGTCTTAATAAAAAATAAAAAAATTCTTCTCCGGACACACTTGGACACACCTAACTACCATCACGTGTCAACATATCCAGTTTTATTTTTAACATATATTCTTGAAATAAATTTAGATATAGTATATATTATTATTTATTATCTTGATATTTTTCATCTTCCAACTTGTGGGGGCATATTAGAACAATAATAAGTAGTTATGTTAAAGTAATAATAAGTAGTTGAGAGTTAGTAGTTGGTAGCTAAATATTTATGAGATTAGTTTGAAAGATCCTTATAAATAGCATGACTCTTTATCATGTAAACAACAACTTTAATATATATCTTTTATTTTTTTATCTTTATTTTCTTGTTATGGTATCAGAGCTCAAAAAGAGCTTTTGAGCTCTGTTGGTACCCATGGTGAAAACTTCAAACCCAAATAATCAGTCTCTATTGTCTTCTTCTCCTCTAATGGCAGAATCATCTTCTAACGTAGCACAAGATCCCACTAGTCCTTTCTATATTCATCCTAATGAAAATCCAACCTCTGTCCTTGTTACTCCTGTCCTTACTGGCAATAACTATCACTCTTGGTGTTGATCCTTTTCTATGGCCATCATCTCCAAAAACAAATATGGCTTTTTCACTGGTTCTATTCCTTCTCCTCTGTTTCCAACATGGTAGTGTTGCAATAATCTAGTGTTGTCTTGGCTATTTCATTCTCTCTCTCCCTTTATTACCTAAAGTGTTGTTTATTTTTCTACCGCCTCTTCTGATGGACTGACCTTAAAGAGCGTTTTTCCCAAAGTGATCTTCTTCGTATTGCAGCATTACAAGAAGAAATTTATGCTCTTAGACAAGAAAATTAGTCAGTAACAGAATTTTATACCTCTTTGAAGACATTGTGGAAAGAGCTTGATAACTCACGTCTTCTTCCCGTCTGTAATTGCCCAGTCAAAACACATCGCTCACAAGATTTTATCATTCAATTCCTTAAAGGTCTTGATGAGCGTTTTTCTATAGTTCGATCACAAGTTCTTCTTCTTGATCCTCTTCCGCCTGTCACCAGGGTCTTCGCTCTTGTCGTTCAACACAAACGTCAACTTCAAAATGCATCTGGAATTTTGGACGATCAACGAACCATTGCTGCTGCCGTAGAAACTCGTTGTCCTCCTCTTGGCCGTAGTCATAGGTATGCCCAAGGTAGTCAAAAACGCGTTTCAACTCGTGGAAACGCACAATTTCACGTTTCTGCATCCTCCTTCAGTCTCGGTTTTGCTTCTCATCCAGGACCAAGCTTCTTCATGTGGAATCGCCGCGCAAAAACGCAGAGCCGCTGGAATCGCGTTTCTGCCCCGATGTTGCGTTCAAGATTGAAGATGCTCTTTTCTTGATCCTGAGTGGAGCCCAGTCCAACCCAGTGGCCCAATCTGAATAGAAGACCATGGAAGATGGAGGAGCCCTAGCAGATTAGCAGTAAATTCCTTAATCTCTTTACCTTCCTCACTTTACAGTTTATCTCCATGGCCAAAATTTCAAAATTTCACCTTTCTCAAGTCTTTCAATCTCTGACTCTCTCTGACTCTATCTCTCTATCCCTCTGAAGTTTAAATTTCGCGCGACCAAAATCCCCAATTTGGTGTGTCACAGCCTGCTGCCGTTGTTGTGGAATTAGACTGGTGGTGGTTGAACTGTGTGAGCATCAATTTGCAATTGTTTTGCGAAACTTTCTGACTCTGCCTCTGTCTCTGGTTCTCTGGCTCTCGCTCTCTATTTCTAGAATCTGGATTGCTGCTGCTCTTCTCCTCCCCTTCACTGGTAGTTCAGGTATGTTAAAACTTTTTTAATTTTGATCCTCTTCAAAGTCAGTTCAATCTGTTGTTGTACTTGTTTATTATGGATTATATTGTAGGTTGAATTGCTATTGTGTATATTTATTGGTTTACTGATTATATTGCAGATTAATTATATTCTTCAATTTAGATTATGATTTTATACGAATTATAGTAAGTTTTGAGACCTGAAAAACCGTGATCTCAGACCTGAAAATAACTAGTATGTTACGAGTATATGTCAAATTTTGAGAGAGGATATTGCACCTCGACTCTTTTCCACAAATATGTCCTGTCAAACTTAATGTACAAAATATCAATGAATAAACTTACCTTAGCTCCATCCACCAGCTGGTTTTGGTTAATGGCTTCAGAAGTAGTATTATGGTGCGATACTTGAACTTGAGGTTCAGTGCAAATCAATAGGCTATTTTACTATCACCATCTTTTGATGTATTAAAACAATAATATAATGGAAAACATGGATTAATAATGGCGATCGAAACGTGAAAGAAAAAGTGATTTGCTTTTATCCATTCTTATATCATGGTTTTGCTTTTAGCTCTTTCTTATTAATTAATGTTTCATTTAAAAATTATAAATATTTGACACAGTTTAATCCTCCTAATTTCTAAGATAAAAATTAATGAAATTGTTTATATATAATGTTAACTCTGATTGACATCTGATTCACGACTAAATGTTTCTTGGTGGGTTGACTGCTCTGTGCTTTCCACCAATGTCCCTCCTAAACTTTTCACTTCATCTTGAGCAGTGTTGTTTAATAAATGATTTTTAACACCATCCTCAATTTTTTCATCCACTAAACTAGTAGTCTTTGGGGTCTCTATACCATTTAATTCAGACCCCTCCTGGTGTCCTTCCAATTCCAACACTTCTATGTTGTTCTCATGTTAATTCATGTTAATGAAAACAGGACTTTACCAATATTTTGATCAATGCATGTTGCAACTTGCAACAACTCATTTCTATTAACATATCCTCATTTTTAGTTATTACAATTGGATTATACACATCATTCTAGTTGAATAGATTCTACCATTTATTTTCTTGGCCAAGTTATTTTGTCAACTAGCAAAATGATCAAGTCAAAATGTGTAAATTAGTATCATCAATTTAATATATATTACTTTGGGAGATTCAACTATTTCGATTTCATCATCATGGCATTCAAAGCTTCCTGCATTATACAGTCAGATACTAATAATAAGTGTCTGCTTTTGTCTGTTCCAGTGTATCCAAATGAGGACATTGTATGAAACAGTGAAATATTCAGTTAGTGAAGACAATGAATCACCGTTTGTTTTAACAGTTTGTTCATTGCTATCATTTTTACTGCTTGATCCTTCATCTGAGCTCCCTGATTGAAACTTCTCTTTGTCACCTATATCCCAATAATTTTTGTTAAATTGTTGAATTTTTACTATGATATTGAATTGATTCATTGAATATTTACTGTTTTTATTTTTTTCTAAACAGGAATGGCATCAAATCAAGCTAATGCAAGTGAAAATCCGACTAACATTCCAGCTTCTCAGTCAGGAAGTACAGCTGGAATCGCTTGTAAAAAAAAAGTTGCTAAGAATGCTCTTGGAAGTAGAACTGATGTAGGATGGGAGCACGGGATATCTGTTGGAGAAGATGGAAAGAAGATACAATGTAAATACTGTCATAAAATTTTTTCAGGAGGAGTTTATAGATTGAAACACCACTTAGCAGGAACTCAAAAAGATGTTGGGGCTTGTACAACTGTTAATGATGAAGTTAAGAAGCAAATGTGGGATGTTGTGAGTGGGTTACAAGTAAATTTGATGAAGAAAACAAACATGGGTGGGGCAAGCCCAGGAGAAGCTACTAAAGAAGTTGACACTACCGGTGAAAAAAGAAAGGGAAAAGAATTAGATGGCAACATATTCAAGAAAACACGCATTAGTACTCAAACAACAATCAACAATATATTTAAGAAGAATTTGAGAGAGGAAGTATGTTTAGAGATTAGTGCTTTTTTCTACAACAATGGCATCCCCTTTAATGTTTCAAGGAGCGAGGAATACAGTAGAATGTTTGAGAAAGCTATAAGATACGGACAAGGATTCAAGCCACCATCCTACCATGAATTAAGGGTGCCTCTTTTGAAGAAACACGTGGAGCTTGTTCAACAATCACTAGAGGAACATAGAGAATATTGGAAGCAGGTTGGTTGCACAATAATGACTGATGGTTGGACAGATAAGAGAAGACGGGCCATCCTAAATTTTTTGGTTAATAGTCCTAAAGGGACTGTTTTTTTGAAATCCATTGATGCCTCTCACATTACTAAGACAGCTGATAAAATCTTTAAAATGATAGATGATGTAGTTGAAGAGGTTGGTGAAGAAAATGTCATCCAAGTTGTCACCGATAATGCGGCTAACTACAAAGCTGCAGGAGAAATGCTAATGAAAAAGAGAAAAAAGTTGTTTTGGACGCCTTGTGCAGCACATTGCATTGATTTAATGTTAGAAGACTTGGAAAAAAAAGTAACACTTCACAAGGACACAATTTATAAAGGTAGAAAGATTACTACTTACATATATGCTAGAACTGCTCTTATTGCACTACTACACATCCACACTAAGGGGAAAGATTTGGTGAGGCCGGGTATGACCCGTTTTGCAACTTCTTACCTTACTTTGGGATGTCTCAATGACAACAAAGGTTCCTTAATAAAAATGTTTCTTTCTGATCAATGGACTTCTAGTAATTTTGCAAAGACAAAAGATGGAAAGATAATTGCAAGTGTGGTGTTAGATAAGGTGTTTTGGAAGGAAGTCGTAATTTGCTTGAGGGCTGCCTACCCTCTTCTTCATGTGCTTCGTATGGTGGATTCAGAAGAAAAGCCGGCAATGGGATTTATTTATGAAGAAATGACAAGTGCAAAGAAGAAAATACGAGATGCATTTCAAGGAGTTGAGACAAGGTAAAATGTCTAATTATTTTATTTTTTAATTAATGCATAAGAGTTGTACATAATGTTGAATGATACGTGTAAAGTGTAATTGTAAAATGTAATAACGGCAGAGGTAGAAAAGCAAAAGCCAAAGAGAGTTAAAAAATTTAAATTCTGAAAATATTGTTTATTTTGTAATTAATTTATTAATTTTTTTTATGTTTTAGTTATATACCTATTTGGGATATTATTGATGCAAGATGGGGCAACCAACTTCATAGGCCATTGCATGCTGCAGGCTATTATTTGAATCCTCAGATTCATTATAGCTCTGGTTTTAAAATTGCTTATGAGCTTAAGAAGCAGTTTTATGCTTGTATGGAAAGGATGACAGGAAATCCAGATTTAATCACTAAGATGGATGTTCAACTTGAAGATTTTAAAACTTGAAAAGAGTTTTTTGGTAGTAAAGTAGCTCAAAATGCAATTTATACTAAAACTCCAGCTCAATGGTGGGATTCTTATGGAGATCAGCATCCAGAGCTCCAACAATTTGCAATTCGTGTCTTGAATTTGACATGTAGTTCATCTGGATGTGAACGTAATTGGAGCGCTTTTGAGATGGTTAGTAATTAAATATAAATTGCATTTTACTTTTATAAATTTGGTTGTTAATTCTTCAATTCTATCTTGTTGTTTGACTAATGTCTAATATTTTTTATCTACTTTTGAAAGGTTCACACAAAAAGGAGAAACCGTTTGAAAGCTAAAACCATGAATGATGTTGTGTTTGTGATGACAAATTCAAGATTAGCAAAGAAAAAACAAACTAGAAGAAGTCTTGATTATGACTATAGTCTTGATGAGTTGGACTCTGATGAAGAGTGGATTGTTGCTGACGAAGATGGAGAAGAAGAAGATTTAGATGCTCTAATCTCAGATCCTGATTTAAATGATGGAGCAAGTGGTAATAGAGTTGTTGGTGCCTCTAAGGATCTTTTGGCAATTCCTTATCTTGATGATGATGAGTTTGAAGAACTTCTCCAAAGACCTCTTCCTCCTGCTCCTGATAATGATGAAGATGGTAATGCAGAAGTTTGTGAAACTCGTGAAGATTTTATAACTGATGAAGAATAGAATGATTATTAAAAAACTTGTTTAGATTTTAGTTAATTAGTTGTTCATTCTAGTAGTTTGGTTGGTTTATTTGCTACTTGAATTTATTTTAGTGTCGTATGAACTTGTGAGTTGTGAATTTATGTTTTGATTTGTGAATTTGTGTTGAATTGTGACTTTTAACTTGTTATGGTATATATATTAGTTATAATTCTATGGATAATTTAGTTTATTTGAGATTTATTTTATTCTCTATAAAATTAGTTGTTGCTATTAAATTTTTCTAAATTTTTATAATTTACGAGTCATATTTACGTTTCGTCTCACGATTCAACGAATTACGATTTTGAGTTAGCTTAACGAGTCAAGATAAAAACTACGAGTTCACTACCTTGGGTATGCCTCTTCAAACCCAGGACGCGGCAACAGCGGTTCCTCGAAGATTTGCTCTTACTGTGGTAGAGGGGGCACACCGTGGATGTTTGTTAGAGCAAACATGGCTACCCTCCTGGCCACCTGCGTCATCCAAGGAGACCACGATTCCTTGATCGTGCCTCTGCCTCTGTTAATGCCAGCGTTGTGCGGACACCGCCTCGTGACTCTTCCACGCCGCCAGTTTCTTCTCATGTCCTAGTTCATGAAGAAATGAATCTTTAGAGAAGACACACAGAGCAGGCTTTGGGCCTCACTCCAGCCCAACACAACATCCTTCTAGCATTTCTGAAAAAGGCTGAATCTCAATCTTCAGACAGCAAGGATAAAAGCTTCTCATCCTCCACCCAAATTGGATTTCTTCCTGACCCAACTTTGGGTACCCATTATTTGTGTTCATTTCACACTTATTCTATTTTAAATAATTTCACTGCACAAAATAAATTTACAGACACTTAGATCATTGATTCTGGTGCCACGGATCATATTGCTTCCAATTTATCTTGGTTCATATTTTTTTCTAAAATTAATTCAGTTACTGTTCATATGCCTAATGGTTCTAAAGTTACTTCTTTTTATAAAAGTGTTGTTAAATTTTTAACTTCATTAACTCTTCATGATGTTCTTTACCTACCTCACTTCAATTTTAATATTATTTCTATTTCAAAAATAACTTTAATGATCAATTGTCAACTTACTTTTTCACGCTCTTCTTGTTTCTTACAAGACAACAATTTGAAGATGATTGGTTTGGGTAGCATGAGAGAAGGGTTGTATGTCCTTGAAACCTCCATCACAACAAATAATTCATTTCCTACTCATACAATAAACACCACTCATTCAACACCCATTACACCTTTCAATTTATGGCATTTTTGTTTAGGACATCTTTCTGGACAAAGATTAAAATTTTTACATAGATAATTTCCCTTTACTTCTATGCCTCATGATGAGCCTTGTGATGTTTGTCATTTTTCCAAGCAAAAGAAACTTTTGTTCTCTCCAAGTTTTAATAAAGCTAATGTAATTTTTGAATTATTGTATTTTGATATATGGGACCGTTTCGACAAAATTCAATCCAAAATCATAAATATTTTTTAACTATTGTTGATGATTTCAGCCGTTTCACTTGGGTAGTTTTATTGCAATAAAAAAGTGAAGTGCAAAATCATATCAAGAATTTTATTGCATTGGTCGAAACGCAATTTAACTCCAAAGTATATACGTTTCGACAATGAAACAGAATTTCTCTTACATGATTTCTTTTCTTCAAAGGGCACAATTTATCAACATAGTTGTGTTCAAACACCCGAACAAAATGGGAGAGTAGAATGTAAGCACCAACATATTTTAAATGTGGCTCGTACTCTCATGTTTCAATCTAATTTACCTCTATCATTTTGGTCCTATGTTGTCAATCATGCAGTTTATCTAATTAACTGAGTCCCTTCTTCTATAAATAATTTTAAAACTCCTTTTGAAATTTTATTTAATAAATCTTCTAATTATAATGATACAAAAGTTTTTGGTTGCTTATGCTATGTATCAACTCTCATGGCTAATCATTCTAAATTTGATCCAATGGCAAAGAAAGCTATTTTTCTTGGTTTTGAAAATGGAATTAAAGGGTACATTGTTTACACTTTAGAAAATAAAAAGTTTGAAATGTCCATGATAAATCGCTATTTTACGGTCTATTTTATACTGAATTGAGTGGATTTTATCCCTTATTCTCACACTTATTCATAGAATTTGCATGTTTTACATTTTCCTTCCTAATTTTGTGCTATGATTGAAAACATGCTTCTTTGGCCTTAAATTTGCTAATTCTAATCCTCTCTTATTATCATTCGATGCCGTGATATGTTTGTTAAGTGTTTTCAGGGTTTATAAGGTAGGAATGGCTTAGAGGATGGAAAGGAAGCATGCAAAAGTGGAAGGAATACAAGAAATTGAAGGAATTGCTAAGTTATCAATCCTGACCTCTTCGTACTAAATCGATCATAACTTGAGCTATAGAGGTCCGAATGAGGCGGTTCTAGTTGCGTTGGAAAGCTAACATCCGGTGCTTCAAAATGATATGTAATTTGTCATAGTTGCCTTGCTGTTAGGCGATGCGTACGCGTGGATAGTGCGTCAGACAAGCGACGCGTACGTGTGGGCGACACGTACGCGTGACAGAGCCACGTGCTACACGTATCAGAGGCTGCAGAGTGGGCAGAATGAGGGGAATCAATTCACATATTTATTCATTCACACTTTCATACACATTAGTTAAGTTTTAGATGTAGTTTTCTAGAGAGAGGCTTTCTCCTCTCTCTAGGTTTTTAGGGTTTTTAGTCTTTGTCATTTTCAATTTCAGATTTCTAATTTGGTTTGATTTAGCTTTCTTCTACTCTTATTTATTCTATACTTTAGTTATCTATTTCTCTTTGTGATTTTCTCATTTTGCTAAACTAGTTTATGAATCCTCCATGTTAGATTCAAATTCTTATTAATGCAATTTGAGGTATTTTATGTTTATTGTTTCTTTCTTCATTTGTTGGTATTGATTCCTTACAATTGGTTGTTTAGGTTTAATATTCCTTGTTAATTTTCTATGTTTTTATTTTGTGCCTTCCAAGTGTTTAATAAAATGCTCGGTTGGGTTTTAAATTAGATTTCTCTATTCTTAACTTGGATTGATTATTTAGAGACTCTTGAGTTGTCAAAAGTCTTTTATTGATTGGTAATTGAGACTTGCTAGTTGGCTTAGACTTCACTAAATCTAATCTTTGATTAGGACTTGTGAACCTAAGTTGATTTTTCTCACTTGACTTACCTTCATTGTTAGAGGTTAACTAAGTGAAAGCAAAAGGCAATTACCATCACAATTGATAATGATAATTAGGATAGGACTTCTAATTATCAATCCTTGCTAAGAGTTTTTCTTAGTTTTTAGTTTATTTTATTATCATTTTACATTCCTTGTTCAACATTTAAAAACCCCAAAAAATATACTTTTCCATAACCAATTATAAGTACACCTCCCTGCAATTCCTTGAGAGACGACTCGAGGTTTAAATACTTCGGTTTATTTTTATTGGGTTTGTATTTGTGACAAACAAATTAAATTTGATTGAGGTTGATTTGTAGGTTTAGATCTATACTAGCAACGAAGTTATTTTGTGAATTTCTTTACCGATATTTTTCTCTTCATCAATTTTTGGCGCTGTTGCCGGGGAATTGCAAACGTGTGCCTTATTATTGGTTATTGTAAATATTTGCTTTTGCTTGTTTGCTAGTTTTTGTTAGTTTTAGGACTTTATTGCTTATTTTTATTAGTTTTTATTTTTATTAGTTACCATGAACTCTCACCCCTTTGGCTATGATTTTGGTTACAATTATGTTGTAGGAAGTGGAGATTATAATGAAGGCTTGCATCAAATGGGATAATCAAAGATGGGAGGAGCCACAAGGATTTGATCAACCCTCTTGGCAACAACTCCCTCCAATGTACCATGAGCAACAACCATTCCATGATGCATACCAAGATAATGGTTATGGTGGACCTCTTCGTGACAATCAACACCCACCACAAAATACCTATGAACTCCCTCCTCAACATAGCTTTGAACCACCATACTCACAAGCCCCATGTTACCAAACACCCCCATATGACCCTAATCCTTACCCACCATACCAAGAGCCTTATGAGCCTTATAAGTCATACTTAGAACCACCCCCATTCTAACACAATTACTCCCAAGAACCACCACCTCAATATACACCACCTCCATATCCCTATCAAAATGAACCCTCTCCATATCCTTATCAAGATGAACCACCCTCCTATCACGAACCCTTTCTCCCAAATAATGAACCCTCCTATCCACCCCAAGCTCCAATAGATGATTCTCTCACCTTATTACTTCAAGAGAAACATGAAACTCAAAGGATGACACTAGAATTTGTGGCTACCTTGACCGAGGTAGTAAACACTTTGGCTTCCCATTACTCCTACACTCAAAGCACTTCCATTGCTAATTGTGGAGAATCAATAGAAAAGTGTAGTATGAAGGAGAGATTAGAAACTCCGGTGGAGAACAAGGAATGGGATTTTGTATTGGAACAACTGGAGGAAGCTATAATCGTTGAAGAGGAAGAAGTGGTCGAAGACTTAGGAGATGCTGAACCTCCATGGGAATCTAGAGTTGTAGAGTATTCCTCCAAGAAACTCAAAATGAATGTTGAGGAGAATAGTGCACAACCTCCAAGGCATGTTTCTTATGAAGAATTAGACGGAATAAATCAAGAAGCAAGTTTCCTTGGTGATGATGATCATGAGCCAAGCCATCCTAGTGATGAACTTGCATCCGCAATTGAACCCCTTGAATTTGAAGAACCTTCTCCGAGTAAATCTGAAGGAGATGCTGAGGTAGACTTTTCTCAACCTCCAACTTATGACTTGAGTGACAGGAAAGAATTAGAAAAACTTGATAAGGGAGCGATTGAAGTTGAAGAAGCTTGCAAAGAGGTGGAAGAATTCAAAGAAGAGCACAAGGGAGTGAAATCTGCAAGATCATTAGAAACACCTCTCCTGAAGCCATTACCATCCAATACAACATTCAAGTCGGTAAAATTCTTATCCTTAACCTTTACTTTCCCACTTGAATATGGTTTACTTTAGACGAATGGTCAACTTAGAGCTCTTTGTAGCTTTAAGAGTAAGAGGGAGATGGTTAGTGGTTGGCAGCACAATCCTAGTTCCTTATGGTTGGAAGTCCAAGATCTAAGTGCAATAGTTGGTATAGTTCCCATTTGATTAGGTCTAAGAAGATGTCTTGGTGCGTAAATGAGAATTCTTCAACCTTGTCACCCGAATGGAAGCATGAATATCAAGAAGAAAGGGTGATGACCAACAAGGTTTGGGACCCCAGAATACGCCTCAATCTTCATCAATCTTGGGGCCTTGTCACTTGTTCAAATTTGCTTGGAAGCTTGATGCATCTAGTTTGGGATCCCGGAGGCTATGGGAATTGCAAACATTGGTGGGGATTCCTGGACGAGTTCAAGCACAAGCCACCATGACAAGGAGCTCACCACATGTCCAACTTAAGGACTTTAACTAAAAGTGCTAGGTGGGAGACAACCCACCATGGTATATTCTTCCTATTTTCTCTTTTGTTTATATTAGTAATAAGTTAAATTATTATTTTTAGTTATGTTTATTTCGTTTAATTTATGGTTTAGTTGTTTAATAATTTCTGGTGTTGATATATATAAAAAAATTTGCACTTGACGCGTAAGCGTCAATGACGCGCACGCATCATATGGAAGTTGGCTCCTTATTAAAAATGAACAGAAAATTACGCTGAAACCGCGCGGGAGGGGTGCCTGGCGCACAAGCACCCCCACACGTATGCGTGGCCCACGCGTACGCGTCACCTGCATTTTTGTCAACCCACGCGTAAGCGTCAATGATGCGTACGCGTGGTGTGAAAAAATCGGCGTTTTTTGGTCAATTGAACAGAGAGTTGGGCTGCCACTGTGCTGGAATCGCGCGTTTAGCATGCGAGTAGTCACGCGTACGCGTGACCGACGCTCACGTGTCAGTGTTCATTTTTGGCCATCCACGCGTACGTGTGGACGACGCTTACACGTCGCATGGCTGTTTCTGTTTTCACGCGTACGCATGACCTGCGCACGTGCATCGCATCCTGTTTCTCATTTTTTTTCTTCTTTCTTCTCTCCTATCTCTTTCTTTCTTCCTCCCTTCTTACTTCCTTCTCCTCTCTTCTCATCCTTATTCTCTTTCTTTTTCTTTTGTTTTTTACATTTGTATACTCGCATTCATGGCATTTTAACTTTGTTGTTTCTTCTCCTTTTCTCTTCTATATTTCTTATTTTCACATTGGTGTTAAATTTTCTTACTCATCTGCTGCATATTTCCTGCCTTGTAATGGGTGCTTCTTGACTTGTTTGCTATTTAGTTGACATGCCCTTTACTTCTATTGTTTTCTCACCTACATGTTGTAGCTACCATGTAGTTGAGAACCTTTTTATTTGGCACTAACCCGTATATGCTTTATTTCTTTTCATATCTTTGCTTGTGAGTTCTTTTCCTTCCTTTTTCTCTTCTTTCAGGATGGCCACCAAGAGAGAAAAAGGAAAAGTTTCTAATTAGGGCAATAAACAAGTCTGTCACACAATCTTTGGTGAAAAAGCATCAGTTGGAGCAACCCATCCACTTGCACATCTTTGCATGCACCGAGGACGGTACAATCTTTAAGTGTGGGGAGGTTGATACCGACTTCCGTGGGTTAGTTACTCCCTATCTCAACACCAATGTTTAATTTTCTGTGTAGTTAATTGTTGCATTGCATGATAGATTGCATGTGTAGTTAATTGTTTGCATTTATGTACTACTTGGTGGAAGTAATGAATTCTTTTCCAAGAAACTTTTTAAAGCATTTCACTAATTTGAATTAAAATTTTTGTTGAACTTGTTTGAAAAAATTTAATTTGGAACATGATTTTAGATCTCAAACACACAAACCCAGTGAGATTTTGAGCCTATTTGATTGGTTGCATCTTATCAACTAATATTTTATTCTTGGCGTGTATTGTTCTCTCTAAAATTGTGATCTTCGTCTTGCTTAATTCTATATTTCCATTGTTTGATGTATGCATGCACTTATGTGATTGATGCATTGTTTCACTAAGCTTACATGCCCATATGGCCTTACCTTTCATTATCCTTTGCAAACCAATTTGAGCCTATTTTACCCCTTTTATTCTTTACTTTAGCACATCACTATCTCTAAGCGGAAAACAATAATGTCCTTAATTTGAATCCTTGGTTAGCTTAGATTAGTGAGAGTGTTCATGATTTAAGTGTGGAAAAATTGAGTTTGTTCATATTTGGTTTGGGAATTGGGTGTTGTATATTCTTGTTAAAATGTGAAAGAGATAGTTGAACATATATTCTTGCATTCAATACCTTAATCATATGCATTGAGAAAAATAAAAGAAAAGAAAAAAAGAAAGAAAAAAAGAAAAAAATAATAATAAAAAGGGGACAAAATGCCCCAAAGTAAATGATGGTAGCAATGCATATGTACTGTACTCATATTTGGGATGCATGAATATGTGGCAAAAGATAGTTAATGGGCAGTTAGATTTTATATTATGATCACATGGATTGTCTTAAGTTAGGTGGAAAGTTTAGGTTAATCAAAGATTCAGATTTTAGTCCACTTGACCAAATACAATCCTACCTTGACCCTAACCCCATTACAACCCTTAAAAGACCTCTTGATATGTGTAGTCATGCATTAAAATTTTGTTGATTGTTAGATGAAGAGCAAGTCTTAGAAAGCAAGATTAGTAGAGAATTGAGAGAATCAAACCTTAAACACCTGAACGATTAGAGTGTATACACTTCCGGTGAGGGTTCGATGCTCAATTCTTTGTTCCCGACTTTCACGAGCTTTCTTCTTGCAAGTCTACTTGAACTTTATTTTGAGATTTGATTTAGTGAAATCCAGTTTATATTTGTTCTTGGAAGATTTATTTACTTTAAACCAAGTAGGTAGGAGCATTTTTGCATGTAGTTGCATTCATATAGATAGGTCGCATTTAATAAGTCTTACCGTTCCTCTTCACTCTTATGGTTCTCTTGAGCTTAGCATGAGGACATGCTAATGTTTAAGTGTGGAGAGATTGATTAACCGCTATTTTACGGTCTATTTTGTACTGAATTGAGTGGATTTTATCCCTTATTCTCACACTTATTCATAGAATTCGCATGTTTTAGATTTTCCTTCCTAATTTTGTGCTATGATTAAAAACATGCTTCTTTGGCCTTAAATTTGCTAATTCTAATCCTCTCTTATTACCATTCAATGTCGTGATATGTTTGTTAAGTATTTTCAGGGTTTATAGGGCATGAATGGCTTAGAGGATGGAAAGGAAGCATGCAAAAATGGAAGGAATACAAGAAATTGAAGGAATTTCTAAGTTGTCAATCCTGACCTCTTTGTACTAAATTGATCATAACTTGAGCTACAGAGGTTCGAATGAGGCGGTTCCAGTTGTATTGGAAAGCTAACATCCGGGGCTTCGAAATGATATGCAATTTGCCATAGTTGCCTTGCTGTTAGGCAATGCGTACGCATGGATAGTGCGGCAGACAAGCGACGCGTACGCGTGGGCAACGCGTACGCGTGACAGAGCCACGTGCTGCACGTATATTTTTTGCCCAGTTTCAAGCCCAAAAATGAAGATTAGAGGCTGCAGAGTGGGCAGAATGAGGGGAATCAATTCACACATTCATTCATTCACACTTTCATATACATTAGTTAGGTTTTATATGTAGTTTTCTAGAGAGAGAGGCTCTCTCCTCTCTCTAGGTTTTTAGGGTTTTTAGTCTTTGTCATTCTTAATTTCAAATTTCTACTTTGGTTTGATTTAGCTTTCTTCTACTCTTATTTATTCTATACTTTAGTTATCTATTTCTCTTTGTGATTTCCTCATTTCACTAAACTAGTTTATGAATCCTCCATATTAGATTCAAATTCTTATTAATGAAATTTGAGATATTTTATGTTTATTGTTTCTTTCTTCATTTGTTGGTATTGATTTCTTGCAATTGGTTGTTTAGGTTTAATATTCCTTGTTAATTTTTTATGTTTTTATTTTGTACCTTCCAAGTGTTTGATAAAATGCTTGGTTGGGTTTTAAATTAGATTTCTCTATTCTTAACTTGGATTGATTATTTAGAGACTCTTGAGTTATCAAAAGTCTTTTGTTGATTCGTAATTGAGACTTGCTAGTTGGCTTAGGCTTCACTAAATCTAGACTTTGATTAGGACTTGTGAACCTAAGTTGATTTTGCTCACTTGACTTACCTTCATTGTTAGAGGTTAACTAAGTGAAAGCAAAAGGCAATTACCATCACAATTGATAATGATAATTAGGATAGGACTTCTAATTATCAATCCTTGCTAAGAGCTTTTCTTAATTTTTAGTTTATTTTACTATCATTTTACATTCCTTGTTCAACATTTAAAAATCCCAAAAAATATACTTTTCCATAACCAATTATAAGTACACCTCCCTGCAATTCCTTGAGAGACGACCCAAGGTTTAAATACTTCGGTTTATTTTTATTGGGTTTGTATTTGTGACAAACAAATTAAATTTGATTGAGGTTGATTTGTCGGTTTAGATCTATACTAGCAACAAAGTTATTTTGTGAATTTCTTTACCGAGATTTTTCTCCTCATCAGTCCAGAAACATTATTTTCTATGAAATGGTAATACCTTTTGCCACTGGTACTAAATCTGTTTTAAACATACCAAACCCACCCATGTCCGAAACAAAACGATTCCATGAAACACCAACCGAACAACCCATTTCCCTTCCCATTGGGCCTAAATCATTACCCATTGACCCACCCATACTTCATCATCAACCTAATACACCTCAGTTCATCTCTTCCCCTCCTTCACAATCCTTAACCTCGTCTCATGCACTACAAAAAAATATGATTAAAAGGGCACTAATATTAAGGCGGTTTAATATAACCGCCGTATTATTCCCTTATTTCACCATTTTAAAAGCACTACATTTTGACATTTGTTATACCCGCCACTCTCTCCATTTGTTTTATTATTTTTTTAATAAAACTAAAAGAGCTGATGAGAGTGAGAGGAAGTGATGCTTTTAAACATATGAGAGTGAGAATACGAAACCCTAACAATCGTGCCACCATTCATCTCCACAGCGAAGCCATTTTTGCCTCCGATTGAGCTTTTGCGACTTGATTCTTCGGTCTCGATCTGAAATTTGTCACCGCCATAAGCGACGTCGTTGTTGTTGGCCTCCGACTGTGCTTCTGCGATTTGGTTTTTCTTCTTTGTGAATCACTAATTACTAATTTGATCTACTTCATCTTCTTATTTGAATTTTTCTAATTAGATCTTCATATTTTTGATCTGGTTCATGTCTATAAAGCTGACGAATTTGTTGCTAATATATTCCCAATCGCAGATTTTTAGTTTCGTAACTGATTTTTCATTTGATTATTAGATCTCTATTTGTAACTAATATTTTGTAACTGATTGCTAATATTTTTCATTTGATTTTTAGTTTCGTAACAGATATTTCGTAACTGATTGTGATATTTGAATTATTAGATCCATTTTCTGATTCTCAATTTTTGTTTCAATGTATCGATTAGCTTCCAAGCTAGCCTCCTCCATCACTTCGTCGACCTCATGGAGCGTTGTATGAACAATTACACTCTCCTTCTCCATTCTTGTTTCTTCCGTTTATACGAATTACAATCATCATTTTTGTTTGTGTTGCTGGAACAGATACACTGCGTGGTTATTTCAAGTAGAAACTATACGAGCAAAGACATCAACTTTGGCGTTGGAGCTCGTGCTACAATTCTTCAGAGTGTCACTAAGGTTGCTAATGCTGTCAAAGTTACCATGGGACCCAAGGTATTCTTGAGTTTGTTTGGGATTGAATAATGAAATTGACATGATTAGTGTGAAAATTTACTTTATTTAGTTATTTTTTTTGAATGTTTGTTGTTTTTTGGTTGGTTGAATTAGGGTCGTAATGTAATTATTGAGAAAAGTTATAGGAACCCAAGGATCACAAATGATGGTGTGACAGTAGCTAAGAGTATCAAATTTCAGGATAAGGCTAAGAACATTGGTGCTGATCTTGTTAAGCAGGTTGCCAAGGCTACCAACACTGCTGTTGGAGATGGTGAATTTACTTTTCATTAAGGATTTGTGTTTTCTTTGATGATATTGCTTTAGTATGAATTCTAGCTGAAGCAATTTTGAACTCAGAAGGAATTATTTTCGATCATGAGGCATCAAGTTATTTATTTATTTTTAAAAAATAAATGTCAGAATGTATTTTCCATGATTGTTCAAGTATCAAAAAATTTTAAGGTATTTTTCCATGTTGTTCATAACTTAGATCTATTTATCTAACAAGTCTATGTTTCTTATGTGATTCCAGGTACAACTTGTGCGACTGTGTTAAGTCAGGCAATACTGACAGAAGGTTGCAAATCGATCGCAGCTGGTGTAAATGTCATGGATTTGCGTAATGGAATAAATAAGGCAGTTGATGCTGTAATTACTGATTTGAAAAGCAGGGCAGTAATGATAAGCACACCTGAAGAGATAACCCAGGTACAAGCGTCTTTCAGAAAAAAATTCCTCTTTCTGAATGAATTTTTGCTTAAAATATTATGAAGTATACTCTATACTCTCTCTCTCTCTCTCTCTATATATATATATATATATATATATATCAATTCATTAATTTTATTTATTATTGCTTTCTTTGGAAACAGATAATTCTTGAGATTATGTTTGTAGAGCAACTAGAATTACTATTGTGGCTGAAAAAGAAAATTAAGATGCATGTTTGTACTCTGAGTTCAAGAGTATGTTCTTCCTTCTTAGACTGAGATCTTTTCTTAAGCATAAAGTGTTCTAATTGTTCTTGTTTTCATGGTTGACAGTGTATTATTTTGGTAGGGAGAATGAGTTATGTTACCAAATACTAGTGAGTTCCTTCTTGTATATATCTATCTAGCCAATTTTATTCATGATTGTATTCTTACTATGATCTGTCTTTCATCTTCTTCTTTTTCAACTCTATATCTGTCTAGCTAGCTAGCTACATTTGATTTATTATTAATATTGTACCCATTCTAATAATAATATATCTAATACACATTCTCATGTCCATTTACCTTACGTTTTGCAAGATCTTTGTACCCAACATAAATTATCTCACTGTTAGGACTAAGGTGTGTTTGATTTTATACAAACTGAGGTCCATGGTTTAAACTTGAACTATGCCACATGGTTTCTGGCATTTTCACTGTCTCACGAATAAATGTTTGTGTTCTCTGCTGACATTAAACCATTGTAAGAGTCAAACAATGGACGGAAGGTCAAGATAGGAGTTGGAGTTGGAGTCTCAGTTGGCGTATTATGTGGCCTTCTCTTAGCATTCTGTTTGATATGGAAAAGACGAAAAATGGCCACTCTAAAAGGTAAAAGTTCTCTGCTTTTCTTAAGTAAAGTAACTTCTTGAATTATTATAATTAAGATTAATTAATAACTTGTCTTAAGATCATGTAGAGACTAATGCAGCATTAAAGGATCAGTCCAAGAAAGAACAAGAGGAAGATCCAGAGGTTCCATTATATGACCTATCAGTTATAGCTTCTTCCACTAATAACTTTTCACACAAAAATAAGCTTGGAGAAGGTGGTTTTGGACCTGTGTTTAAGGTAATTAGACATATGAAGCCACTTTTCTTTTTAACAATCTTAGAATAACAAATGAAATTCTCTTGTGTCTCTTACAATATTTGAAATTGATAAATGGCAGGAACATTAGAAAATGGGCAAAGAATTGCAGTTAAAAGACTTTCAGCTAGTTCCGGACAAGAGATCAAGGAATTTAAGAATGAAATTGCCTTGATAGCCAAACTTCAGCATCGTAATCTTGTAAAGCTTCATGAATATTGCATGTTAAAAAGCTAATTAAAAAGCTTTGATAGGAAGAGTGGTGTTAGGGGATCTTAATCAAAGTAAATAAAAAGATAGATGCCGGGTTTAAAGAAGGGATTAATGTGCTTTGGTTTCTAATTTTGTGTTTTTCTAACTGGTTGTCAACTGTCAAGAAGGCTTAGGGTGTTCGTTAGTGGGTACCTTCTTGAAATCACTTGTGAATGCATCCCTGGTTGCCAAGAAGGTTTTCTCTCTCTCTCACTCTCAAACACACACACACACACTCTACTTTCTCTCTCTAAATATTGTTTTGTTTATGAATGTGCATATGTGTTATGTGAGGGTTAGTCTTTTTTGATATATATATTTAAATTGTATGTTGAATTGTCTCAGTTAAATTTTGCAACTGAGAAACAAAGAAGAGAGCAATTGAATGGCAAATACAAAATACTGAGAAGTCTTTTCCCAAGCCCCACAAAGGTATACAACACTTATAAACTTGTTTACCAATTTTTATAAATCAAACTAATAGGTTGAGTCTGCTATTAATAGATGGATAGAGCCTTTGTGGTGGGTGATGCCATTGAATATAGCAATGGAATATATCGTATTGGTCTAACGGTTGTGTTGCGAAGAATGTTAAATCTGATTGTGTCAATGGAAGTAGCAGTGATGGGTTCTTGAAATATAATCACTGTATTGCAGTAGTTCGTATAGCAGTTCCTTTATCCATAGAGCATTAAGCATAAAATATAATAATACTGATAACGAATTATTGGGGACAAAAATAAAAGAAAAGTTATTATTAATTACTTGGCAGCATTACAGTGAGGGTAGCACTTGCTTGATCTTCATTCCATTCATAAAATGGTTCAAAATCTTGATAAACACGGTTAGGTGCTGCTGATGATTGTGCCATTTTTTATTTTTTTATGATAATTTTTGCTATTAGATTGTTATGTAGTTATGTTATTATTATCTCTTATGTTGGAGAATGAAATGAAAGCTCTAAGAATTGTTGCTTATATACACTTGAATAAATGGATATAATGTAGATTCTTCTGATCCATTTTTTTTAATAATTATTATTACTTTCTTTTCGTAGAATCCTTGACTTTTTGTATTGGCGATGCTAAAACCTCTTAAATAAAATTGGTTAGCTTGTTTTCTTAGGTAAAAGAAATATTTGTCGTATATTATTTTTTATTTGTGCACAGTTTCACCTAATTTGTTATTACTAATTTTTTTGGTATTTTTTCTTGGCAGATTATTGATAACTTGGAACAAAGATTTTACAAGAATTTACGTAATGAAAACTTGGCTTCAGAGAATGTTGTCTTATGTATATATAAAAAATTGTTATAGTTGTATATTTATAGTTAAAAAATTATGTTATATTTGATACTTTGTATATGAATTATTATTTTTTATTTCCAATACTAAAAAATTATATATTATTATGTTTAATACTTTGTTTGAGTTGTATAATATTTTGTTTATGAATTATGATTTTTTGTTATTGTGAAATTTTAGTAAAAAAATTATTTGTTTAACGCGATAAAAATAACTGTAAAAATTACTTTTTAAACGATAAAAATTATCACTTTTATCCGGTAAAAAGGGCAGTTTGTAGCTGCCATTTTAAACAGCATAAAATGTCATTTTAATTCGGTAAAAATGGCGGTTTCAAATGCCATTTTAACCAATAAAAATGCCTTGTCAAGGTAAAAATGGCGGTTCAAAATGCCGTTTTAACCTAGTAAAAACGGCGGTTTCAAACGCCATTTTAACCAATCAAAAATGTCACTCTAAGGTAAAAATGGCGGTTTATAAATGCCATTTTAACCAACAAAAACCGCCGTTTTATCCTGGAAATAACGGCGGTTTGAACCGCCGTTTTAACCCACAAAAAAATGCCATTTTATCTGGAAATAACGGCGGTTTGAACCGCCGTTTTAACCCAACTCAAAAACCGCCGTTTTAACCAGGTAATTGTGGCGGTTTTTCGAAAACCGCCGTAATAACCAAATGGCGCTTCAAATTATGGCGATTTTTCTTGAGCGCCGTTCAAGGTAATAATGGCAGTTCAAACCGCCGTAATAACCCTAAAAAACCGCCATAATTACCAAATTTTTTTGTAGTGATGCTTCCCAATCAGACATAATCTCTCCTACACCGTCCTCAACCATTCATCCTACCATCCGTCACAGTTTTCGTCAAAGACACCCCCAATCGTCTCGCTGACTACATTTGCGGCTCTTCTCTCACTACTCCAACTCCATTATCTTCAACTTATAAGTATTCTATTTCTTCTGTTCTGTCTTTGACCTCTCTTTCCCCTTCTCATCAAAAATTCATTTTATCCTTGCATTCTGAAATTGAGCTAAAGTCTTTTTAAGACGCCAATAAATATTCTCATTGACGCAGTGCTATGAAAAATGAACTTGTTGTTCTGGATTTGAATCAAACTTGGTCTGTTGTGGATTGTCCTCCTGGTGTAAAACCCATTGACTGTAGCTGGGTGTATCAGATCAAGCGTCGCCCTGATGGTTCTGTGGAACGCTATAAGGCTCGTCTTGTAGCAAAAGGATTCACACAAAAAGAAGGGGTGAATTTCTTGGAGACTTTTTCTCCGGTAGTAAAACCAGCTACAATCCGACTTGTATTAGCTCTGACTTCTATGAAGAGGTGGCCTATCCATCAACTAGATGTTAACAATGCTTTTTTGCACGGAGATTTATCTGAAGAAGTTTACATGACATTACCTCCTAGAATCAGTTCTAGTCATCCAAATCAGTGTTGTAAACTACTGAAATCACTGTACAGTTTGTGCCAATCAAGTCGTATGTGGTATAAAAAATTATCCAAACTTTTAATTTCTTGTGGATACCAGCAGACTCTATCTGATTACAGTCTTTTTGTCAAAATTATTGATGCTGAAGTTTCTGTCTTATTGGTGTATGTTGATGATATTATTCTCACTGGCAATTCTATTTTTGAGATGGTTACTATTAAATCTATTTTAAATCAGCATTTTAAAATCAAAGATTTGGATACTCTTAAATATTTTTTGAGTATTGAAGTTGCTCATTTTGCTCAAGAAATTTCTTTATCTCAAAGAAAGTATTGTGTTGATTTATTGGAAAATTCTAGCTTGTTGGGTGCTAAACCAGCATCTGTTCCCATGGACAGTTCTACAAAGTTACATCAGGACAATAGCCCTTTGCTTTCTGATCCTTTAATTTATCGACGTCTTGTTGGCCGCCTCCTTTACCTTACTACTATGTGGCCTGACATTACATACGCTACACAGCAGCTTAGCCAATACATGGCTTCTCCTACTGAATCCCATTTTCGTGTAGCAAATTGGGTTTTGAGATATTTGAAGTCTAATCCAGGCAGAGGTCTTTTCTTTTCACGTGACTCTTTTGTTCATATATGTGAATTCAGTAATTCTAATTGGGCGGGTTGTCCAGATACTTGTCGTTCTTTAACTGGTTATTGTTTCTTTTTGGAAAAGTCTCTGATCTCTTGGAAAACAAAGAAGCAATCCACTATTGCCAGATCTTCAACAGAAGCAGAGTATAGGGCTCTTGCAAACACCACGTGAGCTTCAATGGTTGATCAATATGCTGCATTTTCTTCAAATTCCAATTGATCGCACTCCTATTATTTTTTGTGATAATCAGAGCGCTCTACACATTGTAGCAAATCCTATTTTTCATGAGCGAACTAAACACTTGAAAGTTAATTGTCATGTGGTCCGTCAAAAGGCTCAAACTGGAATGATGAAACTTCTTCCTGTCTCTTCTTCAGGACAATTGGCTGACATCTTTACTAAACTATTGTCCCCTCATCTCTTTATTCTTAATCTCTCAAAACTAGGAGTTTTTGATATTTTTCATCCTCCAACTTGTGGGGACGTATTAGAACAATAATAAGTAGTTGTGTTAGAGTAATAATAAGTGGTTGAAAGTTAGTAGTTGGTAGCTAAATATTTATGAGGTTAGTTTGAAAGATCCTTATAAATAGCATGACTCTTTATCATGTAAACAATAACTTTAATACATATATTCTTTTTTCTTATCTCGATTTTTTTTGTTTAGTCTTCATCTGACTCCTTGGAAGACACTAGTTACTTCAAAGAAGTATGGTGGACTTACTTTTAGAGATTCTAGACTTTTCAACATATCTCTTGGTTAATTTATACTTTTATTATATCTCCTCATTGTATCACACACTATTATTTTCTTACTATTATTCTCTATACACATATCTATTATTGTCAGACCGTTATTGTTGTATTGTCTTGTTCTCCTTTTTTATTTTTTTCTTTTCCTTTCACCTTCTCTTCCCCTGGTCGTATAATTAATTATCACTAAGTATCATTATCGCAGCTTTCAATCTTATCAATCACTTTGATCTATAACTATCCATTCTATTAATTTTTATGAATCGTTAAAATATTAAAAGAATTTATTTTTGTGTCTTTTGAATATATAAATATATAAAAACAACAATTTTGTCTTGATGTGTGTGTTAGGTTGTTTTATGTTCTATTAAGACAAAATACAAATTATCAAAAATTGATGTCAGTAATCTTTAAAAATAATATCAAAATATATTATTTTTAACTAATATAATAAAAAATAGTACATTATTGTAAATTTTCAACTAATAATTATAAATTTAAGTTACAATTTAATATAGTAGCTTGAAACAGAAAGATGTCATTACTTTTTACATTTGACTACTATTATATGAGTTTCACATATGTTTTATTGTACAAATTAATTAAATTATACTTTATTATTTTCTTTTGCATGTTTTGAAATAATGCGATCATACTATAAGGATGACATTAGTTTTCATAATCTAATATGAATCTTCTTACTATTTCATTTGTCATTTAATTACTATCCATAAAAAATAGTTACTTAGATAGCGTTTGTTTTGAGGTATTGAGACAGAGACTGGAAGACTGAGACTCAATATCATGTTTGTTGGTTCAGAGATTGGTACTAAAATTTCTGTCTTTGTCCCCAAAATTTCAGTATTTCAGTATCTCCAAAAAGTGGGGACACAGGGGACTAAACTTTTTAGAGATGGAGACTGAAACTTTAATAACATTTTATACCTAAAATACTTTCATTTCAATTAATTAATTCTAATTTTACTCTTTGTACAAATTAAATTAGAATTTCATTCTTATTTTAATTTCTGTCTCCCACTTTGCACCAAACAAAATACTGAAATTTATTTCAATCTTTGTCTCTTAGTCTCTGTCTTTCAGTCTCAGTCTTTCCGTCTCTGTCTCTCCACTAAACGCTACCTTAAAGTGAAACTATATAATAAAGAGAGACAAAAAACTTTTAAATTCATAGTTCTAATTCATTTCTTAATCCTTATTTGATATAACTCAAATTTAATAGGTTGATGGTAGTGATTCTTTTTTAGTAGTTAAAAAATTTCAACTCTCTTTCTCTCTCTAATATTTTTAACTTGTTCTATAGTAAATATTTATAAATTATCTCTGTTTGTGATTTTTTCAAATGGAACTACGGTATTGGTGTGAAGTTACAACAAATTGAGACAAGTATAAAGTTGCTTTAATAACGTAAATATGAGATGAAAAAAATTGGTGAGAGGTGGTGAGAGACAACCGGTAGAAATTACGTTAAAGTGGGGCAAGCTAAGTGTGAAATTGCTCTAATAAAGTGAATAAAAAGTAAGAAAAACTGGTGAGGTAAGAAAAACCTGTGAAAGTTATATCAAAGTAGGGCAAGCTAAGTGTGAAGTGAATATGAGGCAAGAGAAACTGATAAGAGTTTTTTAAAATTAAAGAACTGACGTTAAGTGGAAGAGTTGATTAAAAAGGTTATTATTAAAAAGAAATTTTGGACACTAAAACCCAAATTTTATTATTATACACTGTTATAGATTATAAAATTTGATCACATTCATAATAAAAAATAGATCATGATAAATTTTGTAACGACTAAAAAAAATAATACTTTGTTGATTATAAAACAAAGAATGACTTTTACTACAATTACACTGTTATAAAATTTGATCACATTCATAATAAAAAATAGATCATGATAAATTTTGTAACGACTAAAAAAAATAATACTTTGTTGATTATAGATTATAGAATGACTTTTACTACAA
>NC_029788.2:111525470-111526107 GCF_000816755.2 Arachis ipaensis
TTTATTCTTTTAAAATATTTTGGTTTAAAATCTTTTATTCACAACTGTGGTAACCAAGTTAAAATCATATATCATCTATAATAATATTAGATATTAGATAATGTTTATTATTTTATTGTGACATTATATATTTTTATTTATATGTTAACATTGTGTTTGTTATGGAATATTTTCTTTAGATGAAGTAGTCAATACGATATAGTTTGAATCTAAAATACATAAAAATCATTTTAAGAATGCTATCTTTGTATATCATAATTTATTTTATATAAAGTTCTCTGTTTCATCTATTGTTTTATAGCATTTTTTATTTAATTATCTTATATGAGAAATGACAATTTTTGCTTTTGCCTGAATTTTTTATTTTGTATATTTTATTTCCTGTTTTTAAACGTTTAGATTAGTAACGATAATATTGGTTCGTATTTTATTTATTCTCTTATTTCTAATAATTTTTATTTTGTATGCTTTTGCTTAGATTTATCATTTTAATTTTTACTATTTATGTTACTGTACTATATCATTTGAATTGATAAATTATTTTATTTTATTACCTGAAATATATTTTATTTAATTTTTTATTTTGTTATTTTTTTTGTGAATTATACCAAAATGATTTTTTAAATATAAAGCATTT
>NC_029788.2:111526870-111527951 GCF_000816755.2 Arachis ipaensis
TTAACAGTACTAAGACAAAATATTTTCAAAAATTAATCATTATTTTTATTTTGTATGACTAACATTTAAATTATACATACATAATAGATACTTAGAGATTATTAAAATGGTAGTATGTATAATTTAAATGTAATAAATTAACCAATATAATTTTTATCATAATTAACATTATAGGACTCTTCAATGTATTAATTTTATACATTATTAGGAGTAATTAAAAGTTAAGAAGCACACTACGATATGCGATATAGACACGACACGACATGCAGATATATTGACACATTTTTTTTTAAATATTTGGATATTAAACATTTAAGATACGTTATGAATTAAAATTTAAATAATATATTAAATTAATAAAATATTATATTGTAAATATAAGAGTAAATATAGTTGCATAAAAAAGTCTTAAAATTATGTAATTATTAAAAAAATAAAAAATTTTAAGTTAGTATAAATATAAGAACAAAAACAATTACAATATTACATGTATAACTATAAAACAATCACGGGTCACTCTATAAGATAGATGCAAGTTAGTATAGATACCGATATTTTCTTTGTTTCGCTACCAAATCGACAAGTGAAAATTGGTGTCAGGGCTTGTCTGATGTGATGGTAGCTGTGGTTGAACCAAAGCTGTCCGTTGCTGTGTTAGTTGGTGGACTTCTAGACTGGGCTGTGGCAGCATTGAAATTGGGTATCTCAAATAACGAATTAGACCTCAAATGTTTGGATTTGTTAATAACAAAAAAAAAAAAGCAGTCCATGTTCAACAATCAGCAACAATCAGCAGCAGTAATGGAGCCTCAAATAAAAAGTTACATTGCCTTAATGTCAATTTATTTTTTCAATAACTTCTAATTCCCTAAATATTTATCTAGTTTGGAACAATTTATTTTGATTTCGAAAAATTGAAATGATTTAAAAATTTATTTTAAATTCATTTTAAAATAGAAAAATTTATATAACATTAAATTTAAGTTGCAAAAAATTTTAAAGATTGAAACACAAGGATAGAAAAATTAATATCCAAAATTTATATATAACTTGAAATTATATTTTTTTCATAAACTTCCAA
>NC_029788.2:111528095-111530520 GCF_000816755.2 Arachis ipaensis
TTAGTTTCCAAAATTATTTTCTAAGATTATAAAATTAGCATTTAATACCAATAATTTAAAAATATATTATATTAAATTTATAATTATAAAAATAAAAATAAGTTTTTAAATTTTAAACCCATCGTTGAACACATAATCCTTCAAATACTACGCACAACATCAACCCCAACAGGTCAAGTTTCTCTACAATGAAATACAAACGCATCAGCCATTGGTATATAGGTCTAGTGACCCATTAAGACATTTGGCCTATTACGGTTATCCTAATCCTTATGAAGAATGGCCTCAACACCATACTGATTAGACTCAGTTGCTAGAGGATCTTGTTCGCTGCTGCTATAGAGTCGGTTGGTTGAGGCGTTGTGGTTGGAGTGGATACACGCGTTACAATTGGGTGGTGTAGCAGTCACAGATCCTTGTCCATTGCCGGTGACATCTTCACTACTCACCTTTGTTGGTTCTCTCTCCAATCGGGTCTGCTTCTGACTGCGTTTGTCGAGGAGAATACGATGCTATTTCTCTGAACTGTTAGACCTTCTCGCTGAAGCATCGCCCACCGTTCTGCTCGCCATCCATGACTGCGAGCATCTTGTTCATTGAGCTCGTTGCCCATCGTCTTTTCTTCGTCTTCTCAGCCACGCTTCCGCTGCCGTCGCGATCAGTTGCTTTTGTCGTCGTTGCCGTGCTCGAAGTCTCGAACCCCTTTCCACATTCACCAATGGCAACTCCTTTCTCGATCTCCGAGTCCGTCATCTGGATGTACATCTGCTGAGTAGCGCTTATACCGCCGTCTGTTGCCTCGTCGCTGTCCTCCGTTGCTCTGAATCACCTTGGGTCATAACAACAATTATTAAGTACACATCAATTTGAGATAATAAATTAAAAAATAGGGTCAATAAAAATTGTTGGGTACACATATGTTCTCAGGAATCAGAATCCAACTCTCCATGTTCTTTTTTGGATTGCCAAAACCACACATAAAATACAAGCATTGAAAGATCCATTCACCGGCCCAATAAAAGTGTCCAGTAAGCATCCATTAACGAGCCAAATACGAGCCCATTAACTTGTCACATCACTCTCAGCTCGGCTTGCCCCTTGGGCAACATCCAGCCATTACATATCCTCTGCAGCAACCTCTACAAGCTGCTCCCCTACTACCGGCATAAATCCACGTGCTTGCATGACATTCGTTTCAGGAGAATATCTGTAAAGAAACATCTGTATACTATAATTACCCTATTATTATATAGTATTGTGATTGTTGGGTAATTATAGTATACAGATGTTTCCTTACAGATATTCTCCTGAAACGAATGTCATGCAGGCACGTGAATTTATGCTGGTAGTAGGGGAACAGCTTGCAGAGGTTGCTGCAGAGGGTATGTAATGGCTGGATGTTGCCCAAGGGGCAAGCAGAGCTAAGAGTGACGTGACGAGTTAATGGGCTCGTATTTGGCTCGTTAATGGATGCTTACTGGACACTTTTATTGGGCTAGTGAATGGATCTTTCAATGCTTGTATTTTATGTGTGGTTTTGGCAATCCGAAAAAGAACATGGAGAGTTGGATTCTAATTCCTGAGAACATATGTGTACCCAACAATTTTTATTGACCCTATTTTTTAATTTATTATTTCAAATTGATGTGTACTTAATACTTGTTGTTATGACCCAAGGTGATTCAGAGCAACGGAGGACGGCGACGAGGTAACAGACGGCGGCAGAAGTGCTACTCAACAGAGGTACATCCAGACGACGGAATCGGAGATCGAGAAAGGAGTTACCATTGGTGAATGTGAAAAGGGGTTCGAGACTTCAAGCACGGCGACGACGACAAAACCAACTGACCACGGAGACAACGGAAGCGTGGCTGAGAAGACGAAGAAAAGACGATGGGCAATGAGCTCAAGGAACAAGACGCTCGCGGTCATGGATGACGAGCAGAACGTGGGCGATGCTTCAGCGAGAAGGTCCAACAGTTCAGAGAAATAGCATCGTATTCTCCTCCGCAAACGCAGTTGGAAGCAGACCCAATTGGAGAGAGAACCAACAAAGGTGAGCAGTGAAGATGTCACCGGTAATGGACAAGGATCTGCGACTGCTACACCACCCAATTGTAACGCGTGTATCCACTCCAACCACAACGCCTCAATCAACTGACTCTATAGCAACAGCAAACAAGATTCTCCAGCGGCTGAGTCTAATCAGTATAGTGTTGAGGGCATTTTTCATAAGGATTAGGGTAACCGTAATGGGCCAAATATCTTAATGGGTCACTAGACCTATATGCCAATGGCTGATGTGTTTGTATTTCATTGTAGAGAAACTTGACCTGATGGGGTTGATGTTGTGGGTAGTATTTGAAGGGTTATGTGTTCAATGATGGGTTTAAAATTTAAAAACTTATTTTTGTTTTTATAATTA
>NC_029788.2:111531461-111537168 GCF_000816755.2 Arachis ipaensis
ACGTTACTAGAAAAGAAGTATACGAAGATCTCTTATCAAAGGTTTTAATAAAAGATTCTAAAATTTTAATCGTAAATTATGGTTATTAAATTTTTATATAAACTCTATATGAATTTTGGAGATTAATTTTTTCATCCTTGTGTTTCAATCTTTAAAATTTTTTACAACTTAAATTAAATGTTATATAAATTTTTCTATTTTAAAATGACTTTAAAATGAATTTTTTAAATCATTTCAATTTTTCGAAATCAAAATAAATTGTTCCAAACTAGATAAATATTTAGGGAATTAGAAGGTTTTAAAAAAATAAATTAACATGAAGGCAATGTAAATTTTTATTTGAGGCTCCATTGCTACTATTGACTGTTGAATATGGACTACTTTTTTTTCTTGTTATTAACTGATCCAAACATTTGAGGTCCAATTCGGAGTTAAACCCTATTTTAGTCTCTAAAATTGGCGAGGTGCACTGATTTGGTCCCTAACTTTTTAATTGCTATACTTTGGTCCTCCAGATTCAAAAAAGTGCACCAATGTAGTCCCTCTTCAACGCCGTTAGTGAGATAGCTCAAGTCTTACCATGTTGGACATATTAAAACGACGTTGTACACGTTTTGACGCTAAAAGAGCACTAAATGGTGTCATTTCAGGGTTTGAAAAATGTCAAAAGGGAGGGATATAACGTTTTAGTATTGTTCAAACCCTCAAACAACGTCATTTAGTGCCTTCTTTAGCGCCAAAATGCATACCACATTGTTTTAATATGTCTAGCATGACAAGACTTGAGCTACACCACTAATCGTGTGAATTCCAGCGACAGAAGATACACGAGGGACTATATTGGTGCACTTTTTTGAATCTGGAGGATCAAATTGTAGCAATTTAAAAGTCAGAAAATTAATACAACTTGCCAATCTCAGAGACCAAAATGAGATTTAACTCTCCAATTCGTTATTTGAGATACCCAATTCCAATGCTGCCACAACCCAGTCCAGAAGTCCACCAACTAACACAGCAACGGACAGCTGTGGCTAACATCAGACAAGCCCTGACACCAATTTCCTCCTGTCGATCTGGTAGTGAAACAAAGAGAATATTTGTATATCTGTACCAACTTGTATCTGTATTGTAGAGTGACCCATAATAATATATTATTCATTACAGCAATGTGACTATAGACTAATGAAAGAGAAAAATATTAAATTATTATACTGATAGAGACACCAATTTCATTGATATGCTACAATAATAATAAAACAATTTCACTAATATACTAAAATAATAATAAAATAAATTAAGCAATAGCCAAAGAATTATAGTTCAAATGACATGATCTTTCCATATTAATCTAAGAAGTTGTGAGTTTGAATTTTCCTATCTTTAGTAAAAAAAATAAAAATAAAAAAATAAATTAAGCAATAGGAGAGAGAAACAAGAAACGCACTAATGCTATGCTGCACACGGCACGCTATCTTCTAGTCTTCTTCAATATAACACAAAGAATCGAGAACGGCTAAGCTAGTGAGCAAGTAAGTCACCGAAGACAAATGGTAAGTAGATTTAGGCTTTGATTTGTTTTTATTTTAAAAAAATTAAAATTAAAAAGAGAGAAATCGGTTAATCGGGTCGAGAACGGCTAAGCTAGTGAGCAAGTAAGTCAGTTAATCGGGTCGAGAACGACTAAGCTAGTGAGCAAGTAAGTCACCAAAGACAAACGATAAGTAGATTTAGGTTTTGATTTGTTTTGATTTTAAAAATTTTTAAAATTAAAAAGAGAGAAATCAGTTAATCGGGCCATAAAATCATAAAATCAATCGTAGATTCACAGCCTAGCAGAAAGATTTGCCTTATGAACCTTTGAATCAGGTCGGACTCGTTCGGATTCGTGACCGCTTCATCAAAATTCTGCACCGCAAAAGGACACGCCGCCAATATGCTCATTTGACGTATCCATCGCGTGTTGGCGTCAGATTAAAAGTTATTTTATATGAAACAAAACATACAAAATTAAAATGATTGGAAGCAAAAAAATACATAGAATACCAATCAATATTGTCGTCATCCAATATCTGACTATTTAAAAAAAATAGATAATAACCCGTAAAATATAAATACATGATAGGTACTTTGAGTCAGGGACGGACACTAAGTGGGGGCGAGTGGCGGTCTCGGCCCCCCCTAATTGTCTTTCAATTATATTGAAAAGAAAATTGTTAAAAATTTTGACACAAATTCTATTATCGGTGAATTTTATGATACGAAGAATCGACCACTTTGTTAGTAAAAAGTATACACATATTTTTTTTTACTTTAAAATATATTCTCTATTCGTATATATTTATAATACATCTTATATTATATAATTTTTTTACATAATTTTTAATATTATATATGTTATTGTTGTTTTACCTTTAAAATTACGCAAATGTATTGTTTCCAAAACGAACACGTAAATGCATTGTTTTACATATCTATGGAAATCGCTACTGGCAGTAGCGGTTTACACAAACACAGAATCTGCTGCTGTCAGTCGCAGATTACGTTGAGTTGTGGCAGCATAAAAATCGCTGTTGCCTGCCACGATTTCTGCATAATTATGGTTGGTCATAATCCGTGTATAAACCGCTAGAGGCAGCAGCGGTTTATGTTGAGTATGAAAAAAAAATAATAAAACTAATCTTTATCTAAAAAAATAAATACAAAACAAATAATTAATGGTATATACTATTTAAATAATATCATAAATAAAAAAATTAATTTATCATTTCACAATATAATTTAAAAAATATAAATATGCATGTAATAAATTTTTTTATTTGTATTTATTATTAAAAGTGAGACCAAATTACAAAAAAAAATCACTAAAAATAGCAAATCAAATAAAAATTTCACTATTTTTTACTAAAAATAAATTATTTTATCATTCATGAGTTTTAGAAATGATGAAAATAAAAAAAAATAGTCTTAGTTTATATATTTTAGTACTCTGTGAATACTCACTCTTTGATTTACTATTTAGTTTCATTTTAATAATAAATACAAATAAAAAATTATTACATGCATATTTATATTTTTTATTTTATTCATTAAAATTATGATGCTATCACTATTATTTATCCAATCAATCAACTATAAAATACAAATAATTTTTATTTTTTGGCATAAGACAACAAAGTTGCACAAATAAAAAAATTCATTTAGCTAGAATCTCAAATGCAAATCAGCAACAAAGAGCACAACCCATGTTCCAAACTCTCCAAATCTCCCTTATATGATTGATATAAATAAAAGAGAATGGAGTAATTTTTAAAGAGAAAAATATATAATTCAGTGAACTTTTGGCTAAAAATAA
The DNA here is from genome assembly GCF_000816755.2 of Arachis ipaensis. Taxonomy (NCBI): domain Eukaryota; kingdom Viridiplantae; phylum Streptophyta; class Magnoliopsida; order Fabales; family Fabaceae; genus Arachis; species Arachis ipaensis. Next base: position 111,534,814 of record NC_029788.2, read on the forward strand.
ATTATTTTATTATTTATAAATTTTAAAAGAGATGAGAATAAAAAAAATTAGTCTTGATTTATATAATTTAATACTTTGAGTATTGTATTTTTTTATTTATAATTTTGTCTCATTTTCAATAATAAATACAAATAAAAAATTTATTACATGCATATTTATATTTTTTAAATTATATTATAAAATGATAAATTAAATTTTTTTATTTATAATATTATTTAAATAGTATATACCATTAATTATTTGTTTTGTAATTATTTTTTTAGATAAAGATTAGTTTTACTATTTGTTTTCATACTCAACGTAAACCGCTGCTGCTTCTAGCGGTTTACACACATGTCCCAATGCACATCAACCGACTAATCATAATCATGCAGAAATCGCGGCAGGCAACAGCGGTTTCCATGCTACCACAACTCAACGTAATCTGCTACTGACAGTAGCGAATTCTGTGTTTGTGTAAACCGCTACTGTCAGTAGCGGTTTCTATAGATATGTAAAACAATGCATTTGCGTCTTCGTTTTGGAAACAATGTATTTGCATAATTTTAAAGGTGAAACAATTTATTTAGGTAAATTGCCTTTATTATTATGAGCATTTAAATAATAAAATTATATTATTGGCATAAAAATAATGTATTTTATTTTTTTTAGAGATTAATTAATTATTTTTGGTGTATAACTATTATTAAAACTTTAGATAATTCGTAAATATTAAAAATATATTAAAATGGTAGCATGATAATTATATTAAAATAATAAATTAATCGATTTAAATTTATATGGTGAAAAAATTGTCCCTTCTAAATTGTAAGAGCAAGTTTTTATTTTTGTGCATTATTAGAAGTAATTGAAGGTTATTTGTGTATGGAACAAAACAAACAAAATAAAAATTATTAGAAATAATATAATACATAGAGTACTAACCAATATGATCATCATTTAATGTGTTATTTGGATCCATTCTAAAATTTGGGGTAATTTATATAAATAAATTGTTTGTCTCTTAAATTTACGCAATTGCATTGTTTTAAATATAAAGACGTAAATACATTATTTTATATATCTATACAAACTGCTACTAGAGTTTATCGAAACACATAATCCGCTAGAGATTGTCACAGTTTCTGTTTGTTGATGCTTGGCCATAAACTGCTACTGCTAATAGCGGTTTATGTGTATTGGGACACGTGCATAAACTGCTAGAGGTAGCAGCGGTTTACGCTGAGTATGTATTTTTTGCAATTATATGATTTATATGGATAAAAAATGAAGTAATTTTTAAAGAAAAATGTATATTTTAATGAATTTTTTACTAAAAATAAATTATTTTATCATTCATTAGTTTTAGAAGGGATGAAGATTAAAAAAAATAATTAGTCTTAGTTTATATATTTTAGTACTCTGTGAATACTCACTCTCTAATTTACTATTTAGTCTCATTTTAATAATAAATACAAATAAAAAATTATTACATGCATATTTATATTTTCTATTTTATTCATCAAAATGCTATTACTCTTATTTATCCAATCAATCAACTATAAAATACAAATAGTTTTTATTTTTTAAAATCTTAGAAAATATAAATACAATGACCTTTTGAGTTATATGACTAAGATTTAAAGATGATTTAGTTAATTGTGTATGGAACAAAACAAACAAAATAAAAATTATTATAAATAATATAATACATAGAGTACTAACCAATATGATCATCATTCAGTGTGTTATTTGGATCCATTCTAAAATTTGGGGCAATTTACATAAATAAATTATTTGTCTCTAAAATTTACGTAATTGCATTATTTTAAATATGAAGACGCAATACATTGTTTCATATATCTATACAAATCGTTACTGTCAGTAGCAGTTACCGAAATACATAATCCGCTATAACCAGCATCGGATTACATGCGAACGGAAAAACACAGAAACCGTTAGAGCTTGTCACGGTTTCTAAATATAGAATACATGTTAAGAATAAGGTTGGACACATGATAATATTTAGGTGTGTTTAAGCGTGTTTAGGAGAAAAATTTTTATTTTTTATTATGATACGGTTGGACACAACAGATACGCATGTCGGACGAGTGTCGATGAGTGTCTTGTCCAAAATGTGTCCGACACGTGGACATGGCAACTAAGGCTGGAAGTGAGTCAAGTCATCTCATGAGCTGGCTCGAGCTCGACTCGTTAATATATAACTCGATAAGCTGAACTCGAGCTAGTGAGCCGAGTTTGAGTCTGGAATTGAGCTCATAAATTAAATGAGTCGAGTTTGAACTTGGATAAGCTCAGCTCATTAGCCTATGAGCTGATTTGATTATATATATACAGATAAATTAAATGCATACA
>NC_029788.2:111537257-111537632 GCF_000816755.2 Arachis ipaensis
ACAAAATTATAGATTATGTTATTTATTATTTGAGCCAGTTCATGAGTTCGAGTTAGTTCGTGAATTTTTGTTGAGTCGAATTTAAGCTTACAAAATAGGCTCGATTATTACTGAAACAAGCTGTAAGTCAAACTTAATATTTGTGAGCCGAACTTAAACTTGGTCTAACTCGACTCAACCAGCTCATGAAAATTAAGTCGACAACTTATTTTAAGTGTCCATGAATCATAATAGATGAGTTACTTGAGTATAGTTAAAAACACTAAACTTAAAAAAACTAAAATATAAATATTCCAAATAGTAAATTAACCGTATAAATCTATTGAATGAATATATTTTCATTTATAATTTACAAGATTATATTTGTATATGTTA
>NC_029788.2:111537854-111538413 GCF_000816755.2 Arachis ipaensis
ATCATAGAGTACCAATCAAAATTATCATGATCCTACATGATACTTAAAAGGTTGTTGTTATAAGTATCTAATCATTTAAAAATTATATTTTTGACAGGTACTAATATATTTTGAATATTTTATAGATGAAGTCATTTTTTTTTTGTATAACTATCTTTAGATATTTTAATATATCGCAGATACTAAAAGTACATTTAAATGGTAAGATAATTGTAAATTTGTAATATTCGAATAATAAATTAAATGGTTCAATTTTATTAAAAAAAATTGTCATTTATAATTTAAAGCATTATTGTAGAAGTATCCTATTATATTTGTGCATTATTAGGAGTAATTAATTTTTTACTGTGCATGAACCAAAGTTCGTTTTAGATATAAAGTTTATTGAAACTAATAGAACACATTGAAACTAATATTTGAATATTTAAAAAAATAGATTATTAGTCCGTAAATAATATTCTTTTAATTAATTTAAATCTTAAAATATAAATTATTCTAAGGCTGATGGTCATTAAAATTATAAATGCATGATAAATAGAATACATTAAGATAATATCAT
>NC_029788.2:111539065-111551221 GCF_000816755.2 Arachis ipaensis
AGTATGTCATTCACTCTACACACCTTATACCTCTCAGATCCATTCTGACTTGAGCATCGGAGTGTCTTTGCAGGTACCACCCCCATTGCTCCAGTCAGATAATCCGGCAACTACCTCAACTTACAAGTCTCCGATCCACCTCACAACTCGTACCAAAGACTTCTAGTTCACAATATTATTTTGTACAGTAATTAAAAGTTTATTGAATCAAAGCTTAAAAAAATAAATTATTAATTAAATATACAGAATTCTTACCAATATTATCACCATTTGATATGTTATTTGGACCAGTTCCTGTAACATATTTATTATCAGAATGTCACGCTTCCACTTGTGTCACTCTGATAGCGAGAAGTATTACGACGACTTCATATATTTATTAATAAAATAGGAGCATTTAACTCGAAACTGTATCGTTGTTTTCTTTTTAAGAAAAACGAAAATACTTTTTAACTAAAAATAAATAAGCATATGCATATATACAAAACTTCTTACCCAAGCAACTTACAAATATTATATACATACATATTATTACAGTCACGACTTCTATCCCTCTTACAAGAATATAATAATAAAGACGAGGAAAAGTCTATAACATATGTATAAAAAAAAAAACACATATCTAAGAATCTTAACAAAAACTTCACAAACTTTCTTGTCCGTCCTGAAAAGATAAAACTATAGGGGGTGAGAACATCATCCTCAAAAGGGTTCTCAGTAGAGGATTTAAGAATTGTCATAAGAAGATACATGTAAAGAGAAGAATTAATTTCAAGGCAGTGATTATCGTTTGTCCTATGAATCTTTTAAAAACCAACGGCTAATCATCCAAAACCTTTTCAAAAACCAATATTTAATTATCCAAAAAATCCAAATCCTTTATTTTCTTATAAGAAAATCTTAATTAGTTTCCTAGACTGTATGAATGACCAACATGTTCCAAGCATAAGTTCATTAAGTCTATGCTGAACCAGTTTGATTTTTCATACTTTCCTAAAACCTCAATCAGAAACCAATCACAGTCCTCAACTCAAGCAACTCAATCAAATCAAAAGTCAAATCATCTTATCAGGAAAGCAACCTTCAATTTCACCACCACCAGCGTGAGGGATCTCTCAATTGCACACACATACAATGCAAATAAGAAAAACAAAGATAGGATCCAGATAAAGCAAGTAGGACAAATAGCAGATAAGCATAGTTAAACAAATAGGCAAACCAAAATAATGCACACTCAAGCAAAACATAGAAATGTATATGATGTATGTCTGTCCTATGGCTGATGAGCTAATTTATCAGTTATGCAGCCAACCCGATATGTCTTGATAGCTAACCTTGGACAGTCCCTCTGTAGGAACATCCCCAAGCTCAATAATATCCATGGAAAAAATTTCAAACTCATCTATGGAGAGAGAAAAAATTCCAAAACTCAAATTCATATATATATATATATGCCCATGGGAACCCGGGGAGTTAAAGTGTCCGATCACATCTTACGTACAGATGGTCAACAATTTGTCTCAATTTTGCAAGTCGCGTAATAACATTTTTCTAAAAATTCTAGGTCTTATATTCTACCCCTCTTATAAAAATTTTCGTCCTTGAAAATTAACGTAATACACAAAATATTACGTAGTCTCAAGATATAGACATATACATACAGTTTCAAATACCAGGATATTCATATGGCACAAAATATAAGGAAAAAATATGAGGTTACATGGTGATAACACTTTACCAAAACTTGAAGAAACACAATAAGGTGCAAGTTTTCAAGATAGGTGTTTGCAAAATCAATGTGGTTGACAAACCAACGTTCTTGTTCCCTTAACTAATCAATCACTAGGCGCTTTCTAACTCGCTTATAACTCTCCAAAAACATTCTTACTCCTTAATCTCATGGTTCCATTCTGTTGCTCACATCCAATTATATCCGTGGTAATGACTAGTTTTCACATCGAGCCTTAAGGTTTCAATTTTCCACGCTTTAACATAGCTCACCATCACAACTCCCAACTGTACTTTCTCGAATGATTCATCAGAAAGTTTTCAACCTCATCAATCATTTCACAACCCCACAACCGGTCACAAGCCTAATATCAACAAAACTCTTTCGCGTAAAATAAAGCTCCACAACATCTTGTGGCATCGCACACTTACCAGCTTTACCTTTCGCACCCACCAACCGTGTCCTAATAACTAATGTATCGCTTGCTATATCTAAAGATCACACATGACACTAAAACAAATCTTGAGTTTACTCAGAAGGACACAAGATTTTAGAAAAGAAGGACAAGCGGCAAGGACAGTACTCATAAGGATTTGAAAGAATGAATGAAATTGCAGATAAATAAGGATGCACAAGCAATGAAGGGTGCTGAAAAGGAATCAATTGGAAACTTTAAGAATAAATCTTGAATCAAAGAAATCTGATAGGGTTAACAGCACGGATTCAAGTTGAGTCGAAGAAGTATGAGATTTTATAGAAGAAGAATGATTAAATACAATGGTGACGCGTCCTAATGGAACAACTTTAGATTACCACAAGGGTTTCATAGCTCGTGGAGGCATATGAGATCAACAACTGTATTGTAAGAGTTTTAGCATAATCGAAAATGTAAACATATTAAGATATGCGTAAGGTACAGATTGTGAAGCAAAAAAAATATAAATTACATCTCAAGAAAAGAAATTGAAACAAGAAGGTTCAATATAAATAACACGTCAAATCGCACGGCGCGATCATAATGCATAGCCAATACTGCCTAATTAAAAGGATCACTTAACATTTTCAAAGTTCTAAGGATCGATGTCGTACCAAAACAATGTCAAAGAGTACAGGATTCATGAAGAGAAGTATACTGACAAAGACAGACGTTTCGAAAGATTCAAACAGTAGTTTACGAATAAGAGGCAGACGTATTAAAAAGTTTAAAGTACTTCATTGGAGACAATGAGAAGGAAATCATGCATTTGTTAGAATTGATTTCAAACTGAATCAAGGTACAAGGTTCACAGGAGGAGAGTGACCAAAGTCAAGAATGTTGTTTGCAAAATTTAAGAGAATCAGTAAAAACGTAAATATTGCATCATGTTAAAACAATTTCAAATCGAACTCGATTATGCAAGATTTGTGAAATAAAAATTAGTTAGACTATAGATAAAATATTTCAATGAAAACCTTGGTAGGAAATCAAGTTGTCATCCTAAGAAGGAATTTGAATCTAAGAACTTCGATAGGAACAATCAGGAGGAAGAACAGTGCATTCATTTAAACCAGATTTGAGCTGAGTTGAAAAGAATACTAGAAATCAATGGTAGTGTTACAAAGAATGGATAATCTCAAGAAGGAATGAATTTATTTTCTCAAAAGAAATACGAAAAGTTTAAATAAGGTATTGCATCAAAACAACCGAAATTAAAATAAAATACACAAAGTTTGAAAAATAAAATTTAATTGGGCTATGAGCAAAAATATTCTCTCAAGAGTCTTGAAAAATACTCAAATACAAAATCACATAAGAATATATATATAAAATTATGATAAAGTCGAAAGAAAATCGAGTTGTAGTCAAAGAAAGAAACCCAAGGTAGAAATTATTTTCACATATCTATAAAAGAACAGGCGGAGCATTGCAGATAAATAGATTTAAACCATATAAAGAAATTTTAGAATCCATATAGGGAAGTATATGCTAAATTAAAAGTGATTTCATAAAAAATTTGAAGGATGATTGGAGAACACAATTAGGTAGGAAAATAGTCGATTCTAAACTTTTTTAATCCAAAACAAGAATTCTAGAAATAGACTGTAAGAAATAATGCATCAAACCAAAACAAGCTCAGATTATGTTAAGAAGTTACACAGATCACGTAGAGGAATTCAAGGTCTAGAACTATGATGTTGAGAATTTAAGAGATAATCAAGAATATGGTCAGATCAAGATCATTAGACATACAAAAGAATCAAATTACATAGTTAGCTTAAATAGAATCGTAATTTTCAAGGTTCAAATTAAACTACTCAAGATTTAAGGATCATGCATCACGCCAAAACAGGTTCAAGATCAGATCAATGATCATAGAATTCATGAAGAAGAGTATAATATTAATGATAAAGATGGATATTTTTAAAAGACTCAAGCAAGCTCTCAAGAATACAATCAAGCAAAGTTATAGACGAATAATAAAATATGGTCGGAGAATAGTCAAATCATGGTTCAAGAAAGGAATCTGAGTCAAGAAACTTCAATGAGGGTAGTAAAAAAGAAACGATATGCCAACTTAAGCGATGCAAACTAGAAGCATAAGTCAAAACCAAGCACGAAAAGCGGACTCTAGCATTCCCGAACCACGTGACTTGCATTACCCATTACTTATCAATTCCAATTCGTCTATAATAACTGATTAACTTCTCCATACACATAAACCATCAACATTAAGTTGGCCAGACTTAACATCAATAGATATGCAACGGTAATCAATAGATAGTCATGTGCATAAAGCTCTAATTCTTGTTATCTAGACAAGACCTCCAACATGACACACACTCAGAGTATGCAATAAAGCATAGTCAGTCCAGTCCCAAGGCTCTAATAAGGATGAACTGCTCTGCTACCATAATATAACACCTTTATTATCAGAATGTCACGCTTCCGGCTGCGTCATTCTGATAGCGATAAGTATTACGACGACTTCATACATTTAATAATAAAATAGGAGCCTTTGACTCGAAACTGTATCGCTGTTTTCTTTTTAAGAAAAACAGAAATACTTTTTAACTAAAAATAAATAAGCATATGCATATATACAAAACTTCTTAACCAAGCAACTTACAAATATTATATACATACATGTTATTAATTATAGTCACGACTCCTATCTCTCTTACAAGAATATAATAATAAAGGCGAGGGAAAGTCTATAATATATGTATACAAAAAAAACACATATCTAAGAATCTTAACAAAAACTCCGCAAACTTCCTCGTCCGTCCTAGAAAGATAAAACTGTAAAGGGGTGAGAACATCGTCCTCGAAAGGGTTCTCAGTAGAGAGTTTAAGAATTGTCATAAGAAGATACGTGTAAAGAGAAGAATTAATTTCAAGGCAGTGATTATCGTTCGTCCTATGAATCTTTTAAAAACCAATGGCTAATCACACTACTAGAAAACTAGTTATTACAGACGGATATTTTCGACGGATTTTATCCCACGGAAATACAGAGGGAATTTTAGAGGAATTTTTTGTCAGAAAATAAAAAAAATAAATTAGCATAAATTACAGACAGAAAAGAGAATCCGTCGATAATTCTGTTGGAAAAATTAATTTTTTTTCGTGAGAAATGATTATAGACGGAAAATCTATCTATAATTAAAGAGACAAAAGGCTGCGTTTTATTAAATTATTACAGATAAAAAATCCGTCTGTAATTTAAATTAAATCCGTCAGAAATATTGAAAACCCTAATTTTATCCCCACCCATTCACACTCCATTCGAAACAAACTCTAAGAGGTGTTGTCGAAGTCGAACTCTTCGCCCTCATCCCTGGAACTCTTCGCCCTGTAGCCCGCCGCCACTGCAGCCACGTAGCCCCCGCATCAGCCCTCGCAGCTCCCCGCAACCCCCACAGCCTCGCATCCCCACAGCGGCGCAGCCACCGCAGCCCCTACACAGACACAGCCTCCACCGCCACCGTAGAAGATCCGTCGCCGTCGTAGGAAGCTGCGTCGCCGTGATTGGAAGCTCCCTCGCCGTCGTTTGGAAGCTCGTTGGCCGTCTCCTCTGTTCGAGCGCTCTCCTTTTCTCTCTGTGTCGCCGTTGTGTTCGAGCGCTCTCCTTCGCTCTCCAACAACGCCCTTCCTCCTCGCAGCCGGTGAGTACTGTGATAAATTGAGAACATTGAATGCTCATTTTGCTCATAATTTTGCTCATATTTTGTTAAACATTCACTTTGTTGTTCATAATTTTGCTCATTTTTTTATTCATACTTGTTCATAAGCACTGATAATATTGAATGCTGTGTACTTTGTGAATTTTGTTCATAAAATGTCTGTTTGCTGTTCATAATTTTGTTCATATTTGTTCATAAACAATGAGGGTATACTTTGAGTGGGCGTTGTTGGACTTGTCTCTAGTAACGTGATGGCTGTTTTCCCTGTTAATGGATTTTAACTAATCTTATGGCTATCCACAATTCACAGGCAAGAAACAGATTCATCTAAGCCTGTTACTAAAGCTGCCTAATTCAAGATGATGCATCTGGTGTCTTGTTATAGTGTTTACCCTCTAGCTGATCATGCTTTGTGCATGCTCATCTAACCATTTGTCTTCCATGTGTTAATCCAGGGAAGTTCCAAGAATATTCCATCTGTTGAAAATTTTGGTCCACAGTGGAAAACTTCAGTGGGTTTCTTAAGAACTTAAGATTGTATAAGTATATTCTGAAATTCTAGTGCACTCTGCTGATCTATAATCCGTAAAGGCCAAGTAAGAAAGCGTAGTTAAACCCCATTGGCATCATTTTCAAATTACAAAGTTTTGTTTTTGTATCCTTAGTTGAGCTTCTTAATTTAAGATACAAAGCTTACTAATAAATTGGTATGTTGAGCTACTTTCTAGATTAAACCAAAAGACAAAAGCTTCTTTAGAAGCAGACTTAGTTTAGTTTATATCTTTATATGAAGTAGTATAAGGTTTCAACTTCTTAATCACATTATTATTTTTATTAAGCATTTCATGGTTCATTCATTATTAAGATTAGATTTTTGAAGCATGCCTTTCATATTAACATGCAGCACAACAACAACAACAACAACAACTGTCTCTTTGCTCTTCTCCAAGTTAGGAACAAGTACAAGTACAATTACTTACTTAATTAAAGCCCTTCTTCTTCTTCTTCTATATAGCATACTCTATGGTTATAAGCTTACACAGTTACAGTACTATATTATATTATTATTGTTGTTGTTGTTAATTTATTATCTCTCTCTGTGGTGCTAGAAGGTGCTGAATTAAGGAGAGAAGAGAGAGAATTTTGAAGAGAAACAGAGATTAAAGTGGTAGAGGTTTAGTAAGAAGAAGGACCGGGAGAAGGACCGGGAGTTGGAGAAACTAAGTCTGGAAAATGAAAGGATGAAGCTTGAGAACGAACGAATCGCTTTAGAACTGAAACAAAAGGAAATCGGCGCTGGCTTTAACTAGGTCCACAGTCTTGCAGCTTTTATGGAAATTGCATTTTCTGTTTGTATGGTGCTCCTCTTTTTTCGCCTCTTTCTTTCTTTTTTTTTTCATTACTATCTTTCAGTAAGTTGTGGTTTATTTGGTTGAAAGTAACAGGAGAACTTTGGAAAATCATTAATTGTCCTTCCTGCCTGTAGTGTTTAAAATTGTTAATTTGCAAACTCAGGTGGGCGTTGCACAATGATTAGGATTTGCTAAGGTTTTTGTCCCTGTATTTAAATACTGGGTGATTAGGGTATGCTGAGATTTTTTGTTCCCTGTATTTAAATACTAGGTGGCTGAAATACCTGAAATATTTTATGATGTAATATCTAAGTTTTTTACTTTTTTCAAATATTAGATATTGTCTGTACTGACTTTTGTGTAACAGCTTTGTATATTATTCATCCTTTTTCCCCCATAAAGAAAATTGAAACTATTTCTCTCTCATGTGAAAATAATATTATGCTTTATTTGGCACTAAGACTGAGAGTTTTGGTAGTTTCTATATGTTATTTGCTAATGCTAGAAATTCCATGTCTATCTTTTGTTTACTTATGACTGATTTTCTCTCTTTTTTTTTTGGTGTGTGAAGAATTGTCAATTGTCAGTGAAGCAGGTTAATCCTAGACAATATGTTGCTGAAATTCCTCAGGTTTGTTGTTTTCTTTCTCCTATCGTTTTTCCACTATGGCATTGTTTGAGCTTCATAACTCTATTTTACTCTAAGAATAGGTTACTCAAGTTATGACTAGTTTCTTACTAAACATTGCTTATGCCTTTGATGGGGCTATCTTCCATGCTTCACTATATGTGTTTTGGTCTCATTCTAATTGATTTAAAGCTATTTGACTGTAATATATATGTAATCTTCTTTTTCGGAGGAATTAATCAAGAATGTAATTAATGCCTGTTTATGAGGATGTTGTAGCATATGCAGATGGCTGGAATTAATTGCAATGAGAACACCCGGTTTTAGTGAATTCTGATCATGACCAGGGGTCAAAGTTCTGCAAGAAAGTAGAAATGCATCTTTCAGAACAACATCTGAGAATAGTTTGCTAAAACTGCTTCTAAGATTTGTGTTCATGTGTCACAGAAGATGAATTCACGAAGAAAATTTCTTAGTTCTTACCCACAAATGGCATGCCCGACTTCATGATATGCCACTAAACTTTTGCTAACATTACCTCCTTGTTATTCACATATAATTTTATATATTTGATGCAGCTTAATATTGATTAGTAATTTAGAATAGAAGCTTCTCTACTCAATTAAGTTACTCAACTTCCCTTGAAATTTGATTATGCAGGGTCCATGCCTAAGCAAAGTGGGCACTACTGTTTCTTTTATCTAGTGATGGCACTACTGTTTCTTTTATCTCTTTTCTGTTCTTATCTTTTCGGTGGGTTTGGTATGAATGTGAATATGATCTTTGCTTCTTCTTTTTTTCTCTCTTGGTTCTTCAGGAATCCGACAATATCAGAGGGTGAAAACCAACGAGAGGTACTCTGCAGTTCTAATCTGATCAAGGCACTCATTTTATGTGAACTGTTTCAAACACTTCTAAAACTCTGCAGATTTGTGTTTTGGTATTCCTTTCATGAGAAAAATGTCTTGGTATGCCTTTCACTCGAAGGCAGAGTAGCTAAAATTTTTGGGTGTATCTTCTAGTGTTTCTGTTCAAATCAATTTTGGAAGGGCATGAGTGAAAATCAGACAGGCTCATCTTTTATGAACTAAAAATCGAGTCAATGAGGCAATGATGCTCTTTATGAAATTGAGTTAGTCATGTGTTCTAGTTGTTAAATACTAACTGCTAATTGTTTGGTTTCTGTTTAATAGCTATTAAATTTACTGCGTTCTTTACTTAGCATTCTTATTCGGGAAATGATCACTTATTCATATTATGGAAAACTGTCAGTGCGAGAATGCCTTTGGTGTACAGTAGAGTTCATTTTCATTCTTACTTTGTTTCCTTGAACATCTCTATGTGAAAAGCTAAATATTATAACCGTCTCTATCATATTCACATATTTTAACTGTCTTTTTTTGGTTAATTGACAGAACATATGTCAGATATGAATTTTTAGAGACATTTTGATATGACATGTTCTGTACTTATTGGGCCTTATATAGGGTTTAGGGTTTAATTATTAAGTTAGTATGAAAGAGCATATTATTGATGTAACAGAATCAGTTGAGAAATTAATTAAATGAGAGTTCAGGAAAGCAATTCTAGACCTTCTGCAGTTTCATATTCACCAATAATAGACCTTTTGCAGTTTGGTGCTGCCTTTGCCATTGGAGTCGATATAGATTCACAAGCAATTGCATCAGCATCTGAAAATGCTACTCTGAATAACATCATACCAGACAAGCTGCAACTGCACTTGATTGCAAGCCAAACTTCTTCATCCTGCAGGGATGACTGGCCATCTAGAGTTGTCGAGGGAGAAAATGCTTTCGAGTTAGATAGAGTCACTCACAAGGATAAATATGATGTGGTCATTGCAAACATACTTTTAAATCCTCTGTTAAATCTTGCTGATCAAATTATCTTTTCTGCAAAGCCTGGAGTAATTATTGGTCTCTCTGGAATCTTAAGTGAACATGTAGTTTAAATGTTCAATTAATTCTCATTATCGATTTTCTTTATTCGGAATGCAGCTATCTCTTTGCTGCCAAATGCGGATTCTTGTTGGTGGAACTGCTTCGAATCACATTCTCCTCCTAAATTCATCTCCTTTGTTCCTTATGCAGGTCCAGAACTTATTACAAAAATATTCACTATTCTTAGAAGGCATAGAAGTGTCAAAAATGGATGACTGGGCCTGTGTGAGTGGCAGAAAAAAAAAGAATATAGATATCTGCTGATTCAATGCTGTAGATGCTTGGTTTAGGGGTTTAACTTTTCTCATCCAATCATTCTTTGCTATTTTAATGCCACCCAGAATGTTTTACAAGAAGCAGCATGTTGATGATATACTAGGAATTATAGTTGATGATCAATACATTTTGTTTGTGTCTTGAATTATATATATTGACTTGCTTGTTTATAATACTTTTCTTTTAGTTTGATAATATGATGATTTGTTTATTTTTTGAAATATTATAAATATTTGAATACAAATTAGATAAAATTTGTATTAAATTTATATTTATTTTGTATGAAAATAAGTTTATTTCGTAATTAGAAAAAAACATTTTACCTTACAAACGGATTTTCTGTCTGTAATCAGAGTGTGAGATGATTTTCCAAAGTTCAAATTACAGACGGAAAATCTGTCGGAAAATCCGTTTGTAATTACAGACGAAAAATCCGTTGGAAAATCTGTCTGTAATTACAGACGGAAAATCCGTCTAAAAATCCGTCTGTAATTACAGACAGAAAATCCGTCGGAAAGTTCGTCGGCTTTGGGAAATGGATGGAAAATTTACAGAGGGAAAATCCGTCGGTAACTGGTAAAAATCTGTCTGTAATTTTTCGATGGATTAATTTCCGACGGGCTTTTACAGAGGGGCAAAATTCGTCGGTAACCAAAAATCCGTCTGTAATAAGGACTAAATCTGTCTGTAAATCTGTCTGTAATAACTAGTTTCCTAGTAGTGTCATCCAAAACCTTTTCAAAAACTAATATTTAATTATCCAAAACCAAATCCTTTCTCTTCTTATAAGAAAATCTTAATTAGTTTCCTAGACTGTATGAATGATCAACCTGTTCAAAGCATAGGTTCATTAAGTCTATGCTAAACCAGTTTGATTTTTCATACTTTCCTAAAACCTCAATCAGAATACAATCACGGTCCTCATCTCAAGCAACTCAATCAAATCAACAATCAAATCATCATATCAGGAAAACAACCCTCAGTTTTACCACCACCAGCATGAGGGATCTCTCAATTGCACACACATATAATACGAACAAGGAAAACACAGATAGGATACAAATACAACAAGTAGGGCAAATAGCAGATATGCATAGTTAAACAAATAGGCAAACCAAAATAATGCACACTCTAAAAAAACATACAAATGCATATGATGTACACCTGTCTTATGGTTGATGAGCTCATCTGTCAGTTATACAGCCAACCCGATATGTCCTGGTAGCTAACCATTGGACAGTCCCTCTGTACACGCATCTCCAAACTCAATAATATCCATGAGAAAAATTCCAAGCTCATCCATGGGGAGAGACAAAATCTTAAGCTCAAATTCATATATATATTTATATATATTCATGCTCATGAAAAATCCGGAGTTAAAGTATCCAGTCACATCTTACATACAGAGAGTCAACAATTTGTCTTAATTTTGCAAGTCTCATAATAAGATTTTTCTAAAGATTCTAGGACTTACAGCTCTATTACTATTATGAATATTTGAACATTTAAAAAATTTATTTTTGGCATGAAAATAATGTATTTTGAAGAACTAAAGGTACAATAAATTGGGTAAATTATCTTAGATAAATAAATGGTAGGTAAGTACATCAAGTTAGATAAAGTACTTCACATAGAATATTGATGATAATCGGCGATTCTCAGTGTATTTATGATATCTTTTAATGGGGTTGTCATATTAGTTGAACCACTCGATGTATCAATTTATTTTCCTTGTTTAATACTCTCTCAACAATGGTTGCTGCCTCTGTTCTTCGTTCATGTTTTGTCTTTGTCGCCTGCATAGTCTTGCCAAGTCGATCGACGATTTCTATGTGAATCTTCTATTGATATGTTGTTACTGTAATTAACCAAAATAACCATATAAGTATAGTGTTATACTTTTATTTAATGATGGAAAGTAAATAAAATAGGTTTTATATTAGGTGATTGTTCTCATACCCCAAAATTTGTGATAGAATTCATACTCTATTATGTGGACTAATACAATATAAACACGTGGCACCATTAATCTAAGTCAGCTAATAA
>NC_029788.2:111551322-111555272 GCF_000816755.2 Arachis ipaensis
CATACGTTAACCATATATGATTAATCATTATTAAATAGTATATTTTATTAAAATTAATATAAAATAAAAAATCTCTCTTCTCTTTTCCCTCAACTTTCCCTTGCCCTAAACACTAAAGAGTAAAGTTCTTCTAACTCAGAGAAACACTTCACCCTCAACCCTCAGATCTAAACCTTTGTCGGCAGCTCTCCCACCATTACCATTCACCACTGCTCACCAACACCGCCACATCTCTTCTATCTTTCACTCCTTCGTTTATCTCCATCTCCATCACCATCTATCCCGTCCTTGGCCTCCGTGACCCCGATTCCAGTGCCCCTGTTTTCACCTCCAACACTAGCATCGTCACGTCTCGCCACCGTCTCTCACGTCCTAAGCCTCCGTGACCCCTGTGTCCGCCTCCTCTAATCCACCAGCATAGCCGTGTCTCCATCACCATCTCTCACGTCCACACATGACCCCTGTTCGCACCTTCCGTGTCCGGCTCCTCTAACAGCACCGTCGCGTCTCGCCGTGCCGACCACTCCGCCATCACTGCCGGCAGTAGTCTATTTCTCCCTCTTGAGCCAGGGACACAGAGCCAACGGTGACAATAGGTTAGGTTTTCATTCTTCAAATTATTCTCTGTACTTATTTTAGCTATTATCTAGACTTGTTTTACTTGCACCCTCTATCAAATAATGAATTGTATTTTGTTGACTCTTTTTGGGTAATTACCAAATCAATTATTAGCATTGCCATTACATTTAATTTATGGATCAAACTTGCCATGAATATAATTTTTTGAGTTATATGTCTATATAGATTGAGATAGACAACCCTCTCGTTTAATTTGTATCTTCATATCATATTTTATATAAATAAAAAAATCTTTTAGATTAATTGTTCTTTTATAATTTTATATTTAGTTCTACGCCTTCCGTAACTTTAGCATAGCATATGATTATATGCTGACCATTTAAATAGTTGTTACTATTTTTTTGTCTAAATTTTTAGAAATTTAGTAATTGGCTTGTTGGAATAAAATGGTTTGAGAAACCATCAGAACTATTCTTGGTGAAGCTTGCATATTGGTATTAGATCTCGAAATCACTAAGAACAAAGTATATGAGATTAACCTGTAAAAGTAATCTTTCAAATTATAATTTATTATTCAAAATATATTTGTTTTAGATTTTTTTTACACATTTGTTGTAAACTTTGTAAGTATCTTAATTAATTATTTTGGTCACTTTAATTATAATAGAAAATTTGATTAATAAAGATGTGATATTTAAGAAATACTGTTCAAAAAAGGGAGCTGACTTTATGTTTTATTTTATTAGTTGGTGATGTACTATTTTATTTAAGGTTCTGAAAATCAGACCGGTTATCAAACCGCTCTAATGACTGGTTCACTAGTTTACTGATCCAACCGGTCTAATCAGTGGTTCAACCGAAAAAACTATTTTAGAATAAATAATAAATAAATTATAAATAAATATCTTAAAATATCTTCTAAATTTAAAACAATACATAAAATATCTGTTCCTGTACTTTGCATTGTTATGTTCTTGTATGATATGTGCCTTTTTCTTGGCTTGTGGATCAATGCCACTGTGTGAGATGATTGTTGTCATCAGAATTGTTACAAGAACCATGATTGAAAATACTTTATCTCCCAATACCTACGTACATACATAATGAATTGAATCAATAATATGCATGATGGGTATACGTGAATTAATTTATAAAAAAGTTAAAACATGCATCATATAAATATACCTTTTGTTCCCGACCAATGTTGAGCACTATAATTTCAATGAAGCCTTTAGTATTCATAATCAAACCAAGAATTACACCTTCCATGACAGGTATTTAGAATAGGAGAGAATCAACAAGAGTACCAAAAACCTTGCCAATAAAAGTAAGAGGAACCATCAAGATCACAAATCCCCATCTAGCGGCTCCCTTGATCAAGGTGAGATTAGTCTTGAGGCCATTAATAGCAAATAAGAGAGGTAGCAGAAGGCCTGAAACAAAGTCCTCAAGCTCCTCAATAATAGCAGCAAGTGGTCCATTTAGAATAACCAAACCATAGACAAATGCACCAAACACAACATGTGTCCCAAGTGCGTCAGTGATAAAATCAGAGATCATAACACCAGTAAGCACAATGCATATCTGTGTTTCACTGAAGGGTTGTTCCTCTGGGGTTTTATGTTTCATCCATGACACCAAAGGCCTAAAAACAAGAATGCAAACAACAACAAATGCCAGACTTGACAGAATCCAAAGAGAAGCATCAGAATAACGAGCTTTTCTCTCTGACAAGGCAATGCCTACAGCTAACAAAGCCCAAGCACACATGTCATAGACAAAACAACAACCAGCAATTATAAAACAGCAACAAACATTATAAAACATTACAAGAAAATTTTAACAAAAATTTCAGAAATTATAAAAGCTAAAAAAGAGTAGCAGCACTAAATCAATTATTTGATTTCAAAATATCCATTCACAATTCCACATTCAACCATCAGTAAACAGAGCATATAAAAGGAAGAAGAACCGAAGTGGTGAAAGCAGGGCCATTAACCTTCGACGAGAGAAGGACGGCGAGCGGCGAGACGACGGCGAGCGGAGACCCGACGGCGAACTGCTCCAAGCCTCGAACAGAGAAACAGAGGAAGAGAGGGCCTGGGTTCTGGACAGGGGGAAGAGGAAGAAGCGGAGGCACCGACAATACAGACGGCGGCGACACTGCGACAGAACTGTTGAGGAAGAACCTAGGGCTAGGGTTTTGATTTGGTACTAATTTGCTTTGCTTCAGAGGTAGGGTGAGTTCAGAAATGAGGGGGTATGGGAATGGATCCTCTCAATTTGTTTTAACAATTGAGGGAATAAAATGTGATCTCTCACCATTAATTTTATAAGTGCGATCAAGAATTAATATGAGAGAGAGAGAGAGTAATGAAGGGTTAGAGATCACACTTTACACTCTCATTTTTTTAATAATTGAGAGGATCCATTTTAGGGGTGTGTTAGGGAAAGGGGGTGCTGACGGGTTAGTTTTTTGTTTTTCTTTTTTTTAAAAAAAAAAAAAACATAAAACGTTGTTGTTTATTCAAAATCGGATGGTTTCCGGTCTGGTCCAACCGACAGGTTCTTGGCTGGTTTAATGATTTCTTAGCAGTTTGTAAAAAAGCGGTTATAAACAGTAGACCGGACCATTTTTATTGTCGGTTTTCAGTTAGACCAATTCTACCAGCCGGTCCGATCTGGTTTTCAGAACCATGATTTTATTGAGACATTGACTATAGTACATATATGTAGTTGATTGCTCTTAGGATAATAGATATAGCCACATAGGATTTATGTTCTGAATCATGGTTGAATGAAGCCGATTTAATCCTTTTTTATTTTTGTTTGAAGTTTCGGAATTTGACATATCATGAAGCTGGATTAAGCTTTTTTCATTTTTGTTTGGAATTTCAAAATTTGACATATCATAGCAGTCTAATTTGTGGCTTTTCTATTTGTCTAATATATGAAATTATAGAGAATTATAGTCATCGAATTTATGCCTATTTTGTCTGATTTATGCCTTGGATTTTGTATTTTTGTGTTTACTCCTCTAATATAGCATAATTAGCATTAGAAAAAGATTTGATTTCTTTACTACTGATCATTAAATTTGTAACATATTTAAATTTATTCAAATTTAATTTGTTTTTAAATTTAATTTTCATCAAGTAGCAAGTATTTGAAGTTATTCACTTTTAAAATTGGTCAGTAACGTATTATTTACTTATTGTCATCATTATTATTAAGCATAATATAATGTCATTCAAGGGTTTTATCAAGCAAAGTTGGAAAGTTAATTGTATATTATTTACTTGAGTAATGATGCTAATAGTAAAAATATATTTTTAATAAATGTGTAATTACTAAAAAATATTTTTTATGGA
>NC_029788.2:111555867-111556715 GCF_000816755.2 Arachis ipaensis
ACGCATGACACAAATTTTTTTTTAGAACTTAAATAAAATTTACAATAAAGAAGGATTGATGCAAATAATGATAGTAAAAAAATAAAGTTAATTAAATTAATATATATATCTACAATAAAAATACAAAAATCAATGTTTTAAGTGGTATTTAAATACATAATTTCATTGATTTAGCACTGAATTAGTAGTTAAATATTTATTATGAAGATTAGCGGTGAACACGGATCGGATCGGATATGGCCAAAATTGCGATTCGATCCGCACTAAAATCATCGGAACGGATCGGATCCAATATCCGCAGTTTTTAAGCTTGGATCCGATCCGATCTACACATTTGCAGATCGGATATCAAATATATCCGCAAAACACAAAAATATTTTAAAAAGCTTATTTTTATTAAAAAAATAGTAATAAAATTCATATTTTCTACTTTTTTAAATATGTTTACTCTTAAAATAATATTAAACATACTTTTCTTAAATAATAAAATTAAAATAATATAACATATATGATAATTATTAGTTGAAATAAAACATAAGAAGAATATTTACTTATTTATTTATTTTTGCGGATCCACGGATATGCAGATACCTACATAAAATTCGCAATCCGATCCTATAAATGTGCGGATCTGATCCGATCCGATTGTCTTGCGGATCAGATTCATATCTGCAATTTTCGGATCAAATTCAGATAAATACCGCGAATATGCAGATCGGATCCGATCCATGAACACCCATATTTACCGGTATTACTTTTTTGAAATCATTCTTTTGAAAAAGTATTCTAGAAACAAATAAATAATATATATTTTAAAATTTGAATTGAAATTAATTATTATAATATTA
>NC_029788.2:111557410-111569268 GCF_000816755.2 Arachis ipaensis
TAAAGTAGTAACGTATTAATAATTTAATAAAGTATCTTTTAAAAACGATAAAATAAACTAATGTATGTTTAAAGGAAAATAGTTGATTTCCAAAATAAAAAAATTATAAAGGCATTAACTCTGGAAAGCAATGGTTTCAATTGTATTATGCCACTCAATATGCATGGATCATAATTTGAGAAGGGTGTGAGACTTTGAGTAGATTAAAAAATTTCTAATATTTGCATACTAATTGGTGCGCGAATTTTAGAACTCGCACAACTAAACCGGCAAGTGTACCGGGTCGTTCAAGTAATACCTCAGGTGAATAAGGGTCGAATCCCACAAGGATTGTCGGATTGAGCAAGCTGTGGTTATCTTGCAGATCTTAGTCAAGCGAATAGAAAGTTGATTTTTATTAGTGTAGGCGCATAATCAAATGAAAACAAAAGCGATAAATAATTAAGATAGAGACAGTAATTAGCAGTTAGTTAAGGCTTCAGAGATGCTTCCTCTTCTGAATTAACACGTCATGCTCACTACTTCAATGATGAATGATTCCTTCGATGACAATGCTGTAAGTGATTAAGCCATTGGTCGTGGTCATTAATCTCCTCAGGTCCAAACCAAACATCCAAACGGACTAGATCAATCTGGAAGAGGGTGAAGCGCACGCAATTCAATCTCTTTGATGATCCTACTCAAAACGCCACAGACAAGGTCGGATCTTTCGAATCAGAGACTGATGTTGTTATGGTTCTAGCCCTTAGAGCCACAGGAACCTCAGTTACCCCTGACTAATGCGGTTTTATGTCACATACCCCAATTAGCCTAGATAATTCTATTGGATCCCGTGATGCATCCTCAAGTTGTAGTTTAATACTATCCGAGTCAGGACTCGTAAGAACTCATGTAGAATCGAGATTCATAAGGATGAAGAACGACAATGCATCATAGAATATAATCAAACATAGATTGAAGTGGAAAAGTAATTGCATTAATCCATAAGAATCAGCAGAGCTCCTAACCTTAACATAAGAGGTTTAGTTGCTCATACTGTATAGAGAATAAAGTGTGTAATTTGAATGTGGTAAAGGAGATCCTTAACAGGAGTGATCTCTTTTCTATATATACTAATCTAATAATTAAAAATTACAAAAATGAACTAAACTAAGCAGAAAGGTGCGAAAATCCACTTGTGGGCCCACTTGGTGAGTGTCTGGGCTGAGCTTGGCTTCTAACTTGAAGGCGTGGGTATTGGACGCCTACTAGGGAGTGTCCATGCTGCTTCCTTGCTCCCCTTGTGGCATTGAACGCTAGGTTTGGGCATTCAACGCTGGGCTCTGTCCTCTTGAGGCGTTGAATGCCAGAAAGGGAGTAGTGTGGGTGTTCAATGCCCATTTTGGGACTTCATTTACAAAGCAAAGTATAGATCATTATATATTGCTGGAAAGCTCTGGAAGTTAGCTTTTCAATGCCGTTGAGAACACTTTATTTAGGCCTGTGTAACTCCAGAAATACTCGTTTGAATGCACGGAGGTCAGAATCTGACAGCATCTGTTGTCCTTTCTTTGCCTCTGAATCAGATTTTGCCAAAACTTACTATATTCACCCAAAAATTACCTAAAATCATAAGAAAAATATAAAAGCTCAAAGTAGTATTCAAAAAGTAAATTTTGCATTAAAACCTACTAAAATATAATAAAACTTAACAAAACATACTAAAAATAATTAAAAAAATAACATCAAAAAGCGTATAAAATATCTGCTCTTCATTCATTTAACTTAGACGCAGAATAAATGAGACTATCATAAAATTGAATCAATACGCATATTAATAAGTCGTTAATTGAATTGAAATCATTCACATGAGTCCATCATGAAATTGAAGTTGTACGCGTATTGACAAGTTATGACTCATGAAAATTCAAATTTAAATTAGGCATTCAATTTCTATTACAATATTATGCCAATACCTATAAATTTCAGAACTTGGGTTTCTTTTAAAATAGAATATAAGAGAGAAGTATTGTCAAGTCTGTCGTCGATTAATTAAAAAAATATTTTATTTCAACTTATTAAAACTTACAAAATATAAAAGTAAATAAACTTGTATCTCAAACTCAAAAAAAAAATTGGCAAATAACGATCTCAATAATTCTATTACATTGTTCCAAAAAATAGTTAAACTCAAAGAAAATTACTTTCTAACTAAATTCTTATTTTTCTATTCAATCTTCTTGTAATTCTTTTCTGCAGCTTTTAAAATAATTCCTTATTTTGTATTGTATGGTTTAATAATCAAATCAAGAGCAATGCACATTTTTGTTGTGTTGTCAATCTAAAATTGAAATACAAAATAGTAAATAACAAGTCATGGATTTAAAACTAAATAATAATTATTTGATAATATTAAAGTGTATCTACTCTGATAGAATAATTGTCACTTTTAGCACAATCTTTTATCTAAATTGCTACCCAAACTCCACAATCATTACTATTTTAATAGTGTAAAAAACAAAAAATCACATATAAAAAAGTATACAATATAATATTTTTAAAAAATAAAATAGAGATACAATTAGATTATTACGAGTCAATTTTTTGTTCTCCTATTTCTATATGCTTTGGATCAACGAAACAAGAAACTTTATGCCTAACAGTGGTTTCAAGATCATAAAATAAGTCATTTTGAAGCATCTCTTCAATGTACATAACATGTTATTGGTTAAGTTAAATTAGTATAAATTATAAACACTACTATAAAAAATTTACATATGAAGGATAGATGTTAATGTTATAAATTTAAATAATTACCAATTTTCTAATATTAAAATTCTTTCTCTCCATCTTTTCAGGATTTAGTTTAGAATCCAACCAAATTATCTGACGTTCGTGCATATCAAACACAACAAGTTATCAATGGATATTATCCTCATTGACTGGCACAAGTATCTAAGAGAAATACTTTTTTAATTTAAATAATATTATTTAATTAATTTAAATACTTATTTTTATAAGAATTTACTTATTTTTTTATGAGAAGTTATTTGTTTTTTAATTTTTTCTCTTCTAAAAGTTAAATGATGGATAATTTTTAAATGATATCTAGTTGCACTGAATATCTAAATATAAAATCAAGTTAAATAAATTTTAATAAAAGTAAGTATTGAATATTGAATTTATATTTAGTTCAAGTTAAAGTATTTTTACTTTATGAAGAATTTCTACCTTTTTTATGAAGGATTTTTGATACTGTACTATCATTCTAAAAGAAAGATTTGTTTTCATAAGGGCAAGTTTCTAAATAATAATAAAAATATACATTAATGATATGTAACAGAATATATAAAAATAAAACAAGTCAATTACATCTAATTAGTAATCAATTACTTACAGAAAACACAATAGGTATATACCAATATCTTAGACATTCTAAATCCGATCTCTTTTTATTAGTTAGCATATGAGTATACACACATAGTATCTAAATAAAAAAAATTATATTCAATTGTCTCATTTTTTTAGATAACAAAACGTGAAAATTGATATAATTATATTTATTATTTTAAAAATGATAATTAAAAAAAAGACTTACATCTTCATCAATTCATTCTTTGAAAATTAAATTTACATCAAACTTAGAACTTCTTGCTAAAATTTCATGTCTGTTATGAATTTTTTTGCAAAAGAAAAATTTAATTATTCAAAGTTATAAAACACTAAAAAATGTAAATTATATATATGGTTAATATTTATTAATTTTATCTTCTTTGTCAGATCCAAATATATATGTGGCCACTTGTATATCTGTTTCATCTAATTCTATTCCAGCAGGCGATCTAAACATAATCGGAAGCATTGAACTAATACATAAAAAATAATTTAGCAAATTCTTATAACACTAAAGTTTTAGAATGCAAACAAATTTAAAATATTTATAAGATTCAATTAAAAAAGAAAACAGAAAATTGCAACTTACAAATGGTGCTTCAATTCCAGAAATATTTCGCACAAATTTGATGAGCGGAGTGTTATGGTTGATAGAATATTCGGTTGGAGAGCCTTTACTCAACAAAAACTTTGGAATTTCAGTTGATGACGACTTTGGAGAATAAAGCTTTTTTCCAACTGAAACTGGACCTTTTTTTGGTCATTCTTTTTTACGCCCATTATTAGTCTTCTTGACTATTCTTCTAGCACTTTTGCCTATAGGGGTCACGCGTAGACGTAAGAGACGGTGATGGAGACGTGGCGACGCTGGTGGATCGGAGGAGGCGTACACAAGGGTCACGGAGGCTCAGAATGTAAGGTAGCGTTTGTTTTCGGAGACAGGACATAGAGACATGGACAACGAATGTTTAAAACGTGTTTGGAAGTAAAGACATGGACACGGAACACATTGTCTTCAAGACACTATTTTATATTTTTGTGTCCACTCTTTTACGAAGGACAATGATGGACACGGAATTTAAAAAGGTGGACACTGATTTTTTATCAAAATTTTTTCCTTTTCTATCCATAGATATTTTTATTACTCTACTATTATCTCTTCTTATTTTTCCTAATTTTAGTTTCTTCTCTACATCGTAGTTCTTCTTTCTCTGCGTTCTTTTTTTCAGACACTCTCTTTTTTTGGTAGAATTTCTTATTTGACTGGATAATTAATTTATTTTTT
The DNA here is from genome assembly GCF_000816755.2 of Arachis ipaensis. Lineage (NCBI taxonomy): Eukaryota > Viridiplantae > Streptophyta > Magnoliopsida > Fabales > Fabaceae > Arachis > Arachis ipaensis. The sequence goes on from NC_029788.2 coordinate 111,562,068, forward strand.
TAATCGTTCATTTTCTTCTTTATGACGTGCTATATTAATGGGGACTTAATTCACTTTTCTACTTTATGTAACTTTATTTATTATTAATTTTGTTACTTTAATACCATTTTTATCTTATTGGTTCATAGACCAATTCTTCTTGTAATTTTCTGTATTCCTACATACTCTTATTTTTTATTAAATTAATTTATACTTGAAGTAAAAAATTTAAAATCACATGGCTATTTTAATCATTTCGCATAATATCTTAGTTTTGTCCATGTCTATCTAAACATAATAAAGGACAATACATTAGTGTCTTGTCCATCGTATCCAAACACAATACACAAAAAATAATTTTTAGTGTCTCCATTCTATTGTCTCTGACTTAGTGTCATGTCCTGTCCTGTCTTCAAAACCAAACGCAGCCTAAGAGACGGTGGCGAGACATGACGATGCTGGTGTGGAGGCGGAAATAGAGGCGGTGGAATCGGGGTCACGGAGGCCAAAAATAGGATAGACAATACTGGAAATGGAGATAGACGAAAGAGTAAAGATAGAAGGGATGTGGCAGTATTGGTGAGCGGTGGTGAACGATGGTGGTTGAAGAGCTGCCAGCGAAGGTTCAGATATGAGGGTTGAGGATGAAGTGTTTCTCTGAGTTAGAGAAACTTTACTCTTTAGTGTTTAGGGGTAGGGGAAGGTGAGGAAAAGAGAAGAGAAATTTTTTTATTTTATATTAATTTTAATAAAAATATAATATTTAACTATGATTAATCATATATAGTTAACATATATACATATTTATATTTGTACACAAATAATATTTAATATACTTCTAAAATATATTAAATTTTAATTTTTTAAAATTATTTTGTTATTAGCTTATTAGGGTTAATGATGTCATGTGTCTATATTGTATTTGTAACACCCTCACTATCAGAAGTCACGCTTCCGGCTGCGCTACTCTGATTGCAAGGAGTATTACGACTACTTTACATACTAAATACTAAAATAGGAGCCTGTGACTCGATACTGTATCGCTGATTTCCTTGAAAACCGAAAATAAACACTTTATCCTAAGAAAAATACAAACAGGCATAGATTCATATACAAGTCTCCTTACATAATAACTCATAATATAATATACATATAAAACATACAATTCCTATCCCTCTTACAAACTTGTAATAACAAAGACGAGGGAACAAAATAATCTAATTAATACAACAACATATCAACCAAACGTAGTATAACTCTTCTTAACGCTTCTTCATCCGGTTCCTGAAAAGGTAAAGCTGTAGGGGGGTGAGAACCTAACCACACGGTCTCACCACGCATTTTCAAAGTTGTCATAAGAAGATATTCAATAAGAAAAACTATTTTCAGATTCTGTGATTATCATTGTCTTATAAATACTTCTAAAAAAAATCCAATAGCTAATCGTTTAAAACCTTTTCAAAGAGGCAGTGTTTAACATTTTCAGAAATTCAAAGTCTTTCCTTTCTCGTAAGCAAATCTCAACCAGAAACCAACCACACAATCAAACAACACAGTCATTAATTCAGCACCAAAGTTCATTCTCAAATGTAGCACGCCAGGACAAACACAGGCAAGACAGACAAGAAAAGCACAAGTAGGTAGCAGTTACAGCAAATAGTTCAAGTAGCAGTTAAGAACAGTTTAGCAATTAGACAAACCAAAAAAAGTTCAAACCCAAGCAAAGCATACAAATGCATATGATGCATGCCTGTCCTATGGCTGATGAGGCTCATCTGTCGGTTATCCAGCCAACCCGACAAGTCTAAATTGTACTTAGACTGTCCCCCGACGTGCATCCCCAAGAGTCTATGCATAGCTTTTTCTCAAATAGTCAATATTACTCAATGGGGGTAACATTCCCGGGAATTTATATAGTGCCCGGTCACACACTTACATCGTAGGGTCAACAGAGTATCGAGTTTTCAACCTGGTACACGTGGTGGCAAGCCATGGTACTTTATCTAGGGAACCTCGTATCTCAAATAATTCAAATTCATAATCCATGTGAATAATTCAAAGTTCATATCTCAACATTCTCATTTATCACAACTCTGTAATATAAATTAGATTTTAAGAAAAACCCCTACCTCGACTCGTCGAAACCATAACTCAAAACGCGTCAACGAAACCGTTTCTCTTAACCCGAAACCGATAGCAACCGCAAACTCAGCCCCTGATCACTTTCGCAGCACTCACAGCAACTTAAAAGCGACGTGCAACGCTCAAAACACGACTCTATGTTACCAGAACCTCGGAGTTTATGACCAAACATAACAGATTATTAACACGGGTTCCCGAGACATAAGTACTTACCGAACTAAGAAAATGAAACAGCGGCGGTCGCTGAACCGGTTTGGCGGCAGCTCCGGCAGCCACCTCGAACGGCAGCAGCGACCAGAACTCCGACAACGGCGACTGAAACAAACATACATCGATGATTAAGCTCCCGGAAATTTAAAGGAAACAAAAGCCAACTTAAAACTTTACCGGCGACAGATCTCAGTGGCAGCAGAGGTGTTCTCCGGCGGCAGAAGCGACGGTAACAAGCTACTCTCCCGCGGGCTCCTTCTCTCTCCTGCGTTTGGCTCGGCGGTGACGGAGGTCTCTTCTCCTTCTTCTGCCCGCGACCAGCCTCGACGGTGACGGACCCAGAGGCGGCGATGATCACACGCGCAGCAGCAGCAGCAGCCCGTGATGTCCTCGAAAATTAATGTATTACAAAATACATTACATTATTTTAACACTTTGTGTAAAAGCAAAGAACCTTAGCATTCATATTTATATAGTTTCAAATACTTTGATTATCATATAGCATAAAGATATAAGGGTAGTATTGAAACTGCAAGATAGAAATTACAAAGCAAACTTGATACAAATGATGACATGGTTCAAACATATAATGGTAAAGCAAGGCGGTGAAAGATTATAAAACAGGCTATGTTTAAAACGACATACTTAATATTCGCACACTGATCTCGCACTAACTTCAGATATTCAACTATTCAACTTCAACATAACTTATCTCTACCATTTTTAACTGTACTTCATCGAACAACTCATCTGAGGGTCTCAACTTCGTCAAATACTTTGCGGGATTTCATAGAAAAGGAATGATTAAAGACTATGGTGACGCATTATTGCGGAACAACTTCAAATGATGACGGGGTTTTCATAGTTCGGGGAGGAATATGGAATCAATAGCCGTGTTGTAAGAGTTTTAACATAGTCAGAAGTGTAAACGGTTAAGATGTGCGTAAGGTGCAAATAGCAAAGCAAGGAAATTTAAATTACACTCCAAGGAAAAAGGAAGTGGGAACGACACATTAAATTGAATGGCACAATTTAGAACATATAAACCAATGCAATATAATAAAAAGGGGCACTTTATATTTTCAAAGATTCAAGGGTCGGCATCGTACCCAAAACAATTCCAATGTTATATCAAAGAGTACAAAATTTATAAAGAGAAGTATAATGACAAGGATAGACGTTCTGAAAGATTCAAACGGTAGTTTACGAATAAGAGGCGGACACATTGAGAGTTTAAAGAACTTCAATGGAAACAATGAGAGAAAAATTTTGCATTTATCAGAATTAAAGTCGAGCTGAATCAAGGTATAAGATTTACAAGAGAAAAATGATCAAAGTCAATGGCGTCGTTTACCGAATTCAAGAGAATGTATAAAAACATAACTGAATAACATGTTCACAGAGAAACGGAAAAACATAAGGAGGGATTAGTTTACCTTTGAAAAAGAAAATATATGAATTAAACATTTTTCAGAAGAACCACGAAAAATATAAATATTTGCGTTACATCAAAACATATTCTACTTGAAAGGAGTTATGTGAAGGTTGTAAAATAAAGGTCATTTGAAATAAGAACAAAAATCTTCCTTCAAGAGTTTTGGAAGACATTTAAGTACATAACCAACAAAGATAAGCATAAAAACGGCAACAAAGTTGGTAAGAATCAAATTACATTTAAATAAAGAATTAAAAGTGAAATCTTCTATAGATCAAAAAAGGAGTAGACATATATTGCAAATATGTAGGTTTAAACCATATAAAGAAATTTTGAAGTTCATGTAGAGAGGTACATGTAAAAGTAAAAACAATTCTCATAAAAAAAATTTAAAATTTGGTTGTGGATAAAATTAGGCAAAGGACGCTTCAATCAACTTCTTTAAAAAGATCCAAACAAAATCTCAAAAAAACGCCATAAAGTATGGTATAGCAAAATGAATTTGAAGCTTATCAAGGAATTATGTTTTCCATGTATAGAAACACAAAATTAAAAGCCGTGATCTCAAGAATCTACAAGATAATTAATGAAAATAACTAATGAATATGGTTAGAGTAGAATACACAAAATGTAAAATATGAAACTAAAGAGTCAAATAATCTTAAAAAAGAATCTAATTTAGAAAATATTGATAGAAAGAATAAAAGAAAAAAAATAATATATTGATCGAAACAAGTTCCGACTGAAATAGAATACAAAGTCCAGAAATAAGAACAGCTCAGGTCAATGATTATTTTTTTTTAAAAAAATTTTGAGATCATTCTTTATACCGAAACAAATTCAAGCTTGAATCAAAGGGTATAAAATTCATAAAGAGAAATAAGTGGTGTGTTGCAAACAGACAGATTTCCGCTAAATAAGGAAGTTTTTCAAAACTTCATTTAAAATAGTGCATGCTAACTTTAAAATAACTTTGTCAAATGAAAGTCAACTAAAAAGAGGCAAAAATCTTTCTTTTGAAGAATACTTAAATACATAATCAAATAAAGATATTTGTAAAAACTGTAATAAAGTAGTTAGAAAATCAAATTGTATTTAAAGTAAATATATCTCCATAAATCAGTGAATGAACAAGCGAGATATTAAAAACATTTAGTTTTAAACTCTATAAGGAACTTTCAAGTTTATATAAAGAAGCATATATATATATATATCAAATCAAAAGCGGTTTTGTTAAGATTTGAAGTGTGGCTGTAATTATCGTCAAATAAGAGGAAAACTAAATCACAATTTGTTTATAAGGGACTCGGAATAAAACTTAAAAAGGTATACTGCATCAAAACAAATTCAAATGTATATGAAAGAATACATGACTCAAGAGGAAGTGCCTGAATAAAGAAGGTAAATAGACTAAGGATTTTAAGCAGACCTATGTAGTTAGAATCAAACAAGAGCGCATGTGAACAGGAGGGCAGGGTTGGAAAATAATCCGATCACTTTTCAAGAAAAGAATCGCAAAGAAAATCCTTAGAGCATACCACAGGAACAAGACACATGATATTTGCAGAGTTCAAGATTCCTAACCGAATAGCCTCAAGAATTAACTCCTGACGTTCCCAAAACCCGCGATTCGCATTTTCTATAACTCGCATAATGTCTATGATAACTCATTGGTGCTTCCACAAACATAATTCACTAGTGTTAAGCCGGCCAAACTTAATACCAGAAATTATGCAATGCAAGACTAATGGCATTAATCAATAGACTGTCATGTGCATAAAGCTCTATTCTCGTTATCCAAACAAGACCTATTACATGACTAACTCTCAGAGTATGCAATTGAAGCATAATCGGTCAATTCCTCAGGCTCTACAGGAAAGACCGCTCTGATACCATATTGTAACACCCTCACTATCAGAAGTCACGCTTCCGGCTGCGCTACTCTGATTGCAAGGAGTATTACGACTACTTTACATACTAAATACTAAAATAGGAGCCTGTGACTCGATACTGTATCGCTGATTTCCTTGAAAACCAAAAATAAACACTTTATCCTAAGAAAAATACAAATAGGCATAGATTCATATACAAGTCTCCTTACATAATAACTCATAATATAATATACATATAAAACATACGATTCCTATCTCTCTTACAAACTTGTAATAACAAAGACGAGGGAACAAAATAATCTAATTAATACAACAACATATCAACCAAACGTAGTATAACTCTTCTTAACGCTTCTTCATCCGGTTCCTGAAAAGGTAAAGCTGTAGGGGGTGAGAACCTAACCACACGGTCTCACCACGCAGTTTCAAAGTTGTCATAAGAAGATATTCAATAAGAAAAACTATTTTCAGATTCTGTGATTATCATTGTCTTATAAATACTTCTAAAAAAAATCCAATAGCTAATCGTTTAAAACCTTTTCAAAGAGGCAGTGTTTAACATTTTCAGAAATTCAAAGTCTTTCCTTTCTCGTAAGCAAATCTCAATCAGAAACCAACCACACAATCAAACAACACAGTCATTAATTCAGCACCAAAGTTCATTCTCAAATGTAGCACACAGCAACTTAAAAGCGACGTGCAACGCTCAAAACACGACCCTACATTACCAGAACCTCGGAGTTTATGACCAAACATAACAGATTATTAACACGGGTTCCCGAGACATAAGTACTTACCGAACTAAGAAAATGAAACAGCGGCAGTCGCTGAACCGGTTGGCGGCAGCTCCGGCAGCCACCTCGAACGGCAGCGGCGACCAGAACTCCGACAACGGCGACTGAAACAAACATACAGTGATGATTAAGCTCCCGGAAATTTAAAGGAAACAAAAGCCAACTTAAAACTTTACCGGCGACAGATCTCAGTGGCAGCAGAGGTGTTCTCCGGCGGCAGAAGCGACGGTAACAAGCTACTCTCCCGCGGGCTCCTTCTCTCTCCTGCGTTTGGCTCGGCGGTGACGGAGGTCTCTTCTCCATCTTCTGCCCGCGACCAGCCTCGACGGTGACGGACCCAGAGGCGGCGATGATCACACGCGCAGCAGCAGCAGCAGCCCGTGATAATGACGATGGCGGCGGCTCTGCACGGTGACGACGGAATCATAATAAAATTTTCTAAAATTTCTGGGTCTTACAATATTGATCCACATAAATAGGGTATAAATTCTCTCACAAATTTTGGAGTATGAGAATAATCACCTTTATATTATATTTATGTGGAATGAGAAAAAGGTAAGAGAAGATAAATAAGAGAATAAGAAAATAAGAATTTTTTTTATTCTATAGTAATAATAATGTGAGATGAGAGATAGTAAAATAGGAAAGATATAACTATAAAAGTTTTTTTTATCGTGAATGTATAAGGTAAGAGAAGAGATAAGATAGTGGAAGTTTTTTAACTTTAAATAACTTACCTATAATAGAAA
>NC_029788.2:111569294-111571185 GCF_000816755.2 Arachis ipaensis
TATTATGAATGACAAAATTAAAAAAAAATTAGACATTAAAATATGTTTTGTCATTATATATATAATTATAGATGTTATAAATAATGGCCACTAAATTATGGGAGAAAAGAAAATATTAATAATAGCCTCAATAATGCTTAATATATACATCTAAGTAGACGATTAGATACAATAATAAATAGGATAAATTGTCCTAATTTTTCCTAAAATTATTAGGTACATATATATATATATACATTTCATGGTATGTTTCCTTTACATTAATGTCTCATCTTTATAATAAGAGAGGTAGGTCAAGATTAAATTTTATGTATACCTAAAGTTTATAAATATTAAGATGTCATATAATAAAAGACTTGAACATTGATGTTAATTTAGAAGCTAGCTAGAACCTTAGTGATTTGCTAAACTCCTTGGAAGAGATCAAAAGATCCTTGTTGGAATGATCATGATGAGGGACATGCATGCTTATTAGTATTCTTCCTTCCACTCTTCCTTCCAATAAAAGGTTTGAGGGACATGATCAAAAAATTGTATATAATAGAAATGTGCTGTAAAATAATAATAATTCTAATTACATTAAAATTATAATTGATTTTTAAAAGAGAAATGATTAAAAAGGTTATTATTTAAATGCTATTAATATAGTAATATAATGCACAAACACTTATATAGAATCCGATACGTAGACATATAAATTTTTATACATAAGGACCTACTTAAAAAATTAAAAAGATTGACAAATTAACGTAATATTATTTTTGTTTATTCATATGTCAAACTATTTTTTATTTATTCAGTCAAAGAATTTATTTATTAAAACATAGTAAATAATAATATTTAAACACATTTAGAGTGAAATACATCAGTCAGAGCTTGAGGCGCAATTAAAGCGCTTCAGGAGACAGAAAAACAAATTAATTATCAGTCAGAGCTTGAGGCGCAAGTAAAGTGCTTCAGGAGAAAGAAAAACAAATTAATTAGCAAATACTAATCGCGATATATAGTTCGGGGTAATACCAACACCAAAATCTACTCCTAAAAAATCACAACTAACTCAAATCCTAATTCCTCATTTGCCTGCCTATGAACTTTGCAAATCGCGATGGACTACCGATCCAGCAATGCAGGGCCTGCGAAGAAATTAAACTGGTTGGATCTTCCGGATGACCTGACTTTGATGATCATTGGAAAACTTATGACATTTGAGATCTTAACCAGTACTCAGTTCGTGTGCCCCAAATGGCGACGCATCTGCATGGATCCGCTCTTGTGGTGCACCATCAACATGTGCGATATTGGGATTCATAATTCGGTGGACTATAACTTGGAGAAGTTGTGCCGCCATGCAATTGATCGTAGTTGTGGCCACTTGATAGACATCAGTATTGAGTATTTTGGTACCAATAATCTCCTCAAATATATAATTGACTCGTAAATTTAAAATTTTTCATTTTTATTTGTATAAAATTACATTTTAACATTTATTGGCATATGTGATTTGTAATGCGATGTTTGTATTGGCATATTATAATAATCTATATTTAAGTTGAAGAATTGAAGTTGAATTACAATCGTTAAAAATTTTTAAAAGCTTCACAAATTACAAAATTTATTATTAACTAGACAAGTGTACGTGACTAAGTGTCATTTAAGTAACTGCATGAATGAAGAACAAGATATTGAAATTAAAGATTGTTCACACATGTTTGAAGTTGTTATCATTATAAACTAAGTCTTAATGTCATGAGGTCACCTTTTTATTTTGTTGCAGCGTCAATCTTATTACACCACTTTTATGTTTCCTGATTATTAAGATAGTAATAGAATTCATGCTTACATAAAGAATAAAAAAATATTATTTATACACTAAAATTAGCTATTAAAATCG
>NC_029788.2:111571430-111573770 GCF_000816755.2 Arachis ipaensis
TATATTTTATATTTTAATATATATTTTATACTAGTGATTAATTTTAATATTCACCTAACATGATTGATAAAAAATAGTACAGTCTATTATTATTTCTCTAAGTGAAGTTCAAAGGTTAATAGAGAATACAAACATGTATTATTTTGTGTTTTGTTTCTCTTCCTGATATATTATTATGATTATGGTGTATTATTATTGAGTTGTAGATTTAAAAACTAACAGTTTGTATGGTGATTTTTAAAAGGGGATGTCATAAATTGCGACATTTGCGACTTGTTGAATGCTATCATTTCTATAGAATTTCAGACGTAGGATTATGTGAGATGGCTGAAAAGTTTCCATTGTTGGAGGAACTTGATATTATTCTTTGTTCTGGTGTATCTAGTATTGTTTTAGAAGCAATTGGCCGAGGTTATCCTCTTCTGAAATCATTAAAGTATAACAACAATGGTGGCGGTAATAAAGAAGCATTGGCTATTGCACAAAATATGCCCAACTTACGCCATCTCCAACTTGTTCGCAACTACCTCGACAATAGTAGTTTGAGCGCCATTCTTGATGGTTGCCCTCATCTTGAATCTCTAGATTTACGTCTGTGTCGCCATGTCGAGTTGGAGGGAAAATTGAGGACAAGATGTGATGAACAATTAAAAGATTTTAGAGATACGGATGCACCTCTTGATGACTTTAAATTTTAGGGATTACGCTTTGAAATTGCATACAATGATGCAGTATATGAGTATCTATACGAGAAGCGGGTTCAAGAACGTGGCTTTGAAATCGCATCCTATGATACAATGGATGAGTATCAAAAGAGAGAAGCTGAGAGTGTTGAGAAAGAACATTTGGATGAAACAGATTGGGAGGAGATATATGCTATATGGAAAAATATCAAAAATCCAAAATTATTGTATAAAAGATTAATTCGAGAATCAAGTAGGAAAAAGAAGAATAATACAAAACCAAAAAGAAAGAAGAAACGTGAAAGAAAAGAATGCAGAACTAATAACCGAAAAAACATATATTATGAAATGAAAGATGCACATGAACTATTGCAGTATAGTGTTTTCTATTTTTAAATTATAATTTTCTATATAGCTAATGTTTATTTTATTGGTTTGATTTCATCTCTAATGAAAAATAAAGCATTATTTGAAGTTCTTGGATAATATAAATTTGTTGAGACATTATTATTATACAGTCTTCATAATTTTCCTCTACCACTTTTCTCCCCAAAATCGCCACTTACACGTTTCTCTTTCTATGTAATATGTTGCAACTTTGGATTAAGGTTTTCAACCACAGCAAATAACTTAAACGTCATGCAATATGGTTGATTCACTTTGTATTCTTTTTCGGCATTGTTCATTGATCTTCAAAACCTTCTCTCACAGTCCCACCATACCTTAAAATCCTTCCTCATGTCACAAATATGAAACAGTCTCGTTGCAACTTACAAAAATGACAATTACGCTTATGTCATTTGGTTTTTCTTATATTACCAACATTGCCACGATGGTAAAAAGCTTTTGATTAGCATCTTTCGATTAGTCATTAGCACGATGAAGATATATATAACTAAATTTAATCAATGTTTTAATTAGTAGGTGTCACTTCCATATTTATCGATCATCTTAAAGTCATTCACAGCCACCACTTACTTTAACTACCAGATATAGTTGTGATCTTGTTATATATACCATTTTTTCACCCCCTTATATATATAACATAACTTTTAATTTTATTTTAAATTTCTAAAATAAAAATATACAAAGGAAAAAAAAACAACATAAATAAAACATTTTTTTCAAATGGTGTGACAAGGGAAGTATTTTTTTTAAAGGTAAAAATATTTTATTGAATTGAAATTAAATTAATTATAGTAAAGTATTGTTGTATGAAATATTAAGAGATAATCCGAAAAAAAAAATAATTAGTTTTTTTATCCACATAGAAGAAAAAACTTAAGAAAAAGAAGAAAAAAGAAAAAACTTAAGAAGAGAAATAAGAATAAAAAGTGAGAGAATCATATTCGTCAATAAAGTAGATATTGGTAATACCATATCTACTAGAGCAAATACGTAAGTTTTTAGTGGTGCTCTTTTAGAGCTAAAGTTGTTTGTCACTAATGGTTGATTTATGATAAATTAGTTGGTGTACTCAGCTATTCTATTATGTATTCATTATTTGGTGGTTGGAACGATGGCTGATTTTCTGGTCAAGGATCTCCAGGAGTTTTAATTAAATTTTGAGGCGATACTTTATCTCTATTTAACTCTCCTTTTTAAAGTTTTTCTATTTTTTAAAAAGTTCTACCAAATCTATAAAGATCTGCTTTTA